>NW_020838009.1:8324505-8458488 GCF_003676395.1 Aethalodelphis obliquidens
CACACACACACACACACACACACACACACACACACACACACACACACGAAAGCTCTGGCCTTTAGCAATTATAGCAGCTTTATTTACCTGATTCAGACAAAGAGGCTGGTGATCCTTTAGGGAGTTGAAGGCACTGGCCGTGGAAAAAAACCATGAGATCATCATCACATCGTCCCCTGAAGCTGTCTCAGGAGAAGTCACTGAAACCCGGAGAAAATCTAACCGGTAATTAATACTTGGGGCTCTCTGTATCCCTTAGGGACAGGAATGAAAACAACTGAATTAGCCCATCAGCACATGGAGACTGGTGAAAGATCTGAGCTGCACTTTTTGCACCCAAGTCAGCCCAGATGTACCCCACTCTACCTGGGGAGGCACAAACCTGACACTGAATGGGCACTGAGTATGTGCCCAGCCCAGTGATGTGTACTTTATGCAAATGCTTTCACTTAATCCTTCAAGGGGGCAGTCAAATCACATATTAGCAATTTTGATGAGGATGACTTGTCCTCGTTAACCTCCTCCCATACCATCCTGTAAATCTTAAAATCCGAGGGGTATTATCCACAGCTCATCCCGTTTTCCAGTCTGACAGCACTGATAACAAGCTACTCAGATACAAACGTATCTCTGGCACATGCGGGCCTCAGCTGTGTCACACCAGCTTCAGTCACTTCCTCTTAAGCCCTGGCATATCCTAATACAGCAGCCCTACTGACTGAGACCCATGGAGCCGGCCTGGCCCTCTCTCCCCGCATCTCCACAGGTCATGGGATCTCTGCTCCCATCCCTATTTCTCCCAAAAGCTAGTCCCAGTAGAGGTCAGTCAGACCTCTAGAAAGGAGGAAATATTTGCTCTCAAGGCTACCTTAGAGTCCAATAGTATAATCTACTACTTGAATCTAGTTGTTGATTTGGCTCCAAAATAATCTGATGTAGCAGGACCCAGGAAAATATCCATTTAGATAGAATAGAATGCCACATCTGAATATATCTGAATTCTTAAGTATTAATCTAAAAAGTAACATCATTAATTTCTACATATGTCAAGAATATGTACTGCTGTTGGTCTTAATTCATTCTAAATTAAAAACTGGAGAATTTTAAAAGCTTACCTAAGCTTATAAATAGAGGAAACATTCTCTGAGTGACCTATATAATTAGGTTTTTCACACAGAATTAGCCAAAGCCTAATGTATTTCAAAGTTCCCATTTATATATATATATCAAATATGCTTCTTTGGTTAAAACACAAGACATTGAAAGACAAAGCCCAAACAAGCTTTTCAGTGAATAGTTTATATATAATACCTCAATTTGTCTAACATTACCAGAGTACACGCTTTCACAAGTAACATTTCCAGCTAACTGAAGTTATCCAACAAGCCACCTCAAGCTGGGAATATTTATTTCCTACATTTCTTAACAAGAATAAAAATTCCCAGGCTTCCCTGGTGGCGCAGTGGTTAGGAATCCGCCTGCCAGTGCAGGGGACACGGGTTCGAGCCCTGGTCCGGGAAGATCCCACGTGCCGCAGAGCAACTAAGCCTGTGCGCCACAACTACAGAGCCTGCGCTCTAGAAACTGCAAGCCACAAATACTGAGCCTGCACACCACAACTACTGAAGCCCGCGCGCCTAGAGTCCGTGCTCTGCAACAAGATAAGCCACTGCAACGAGAAGCCCGCACACCACAAGGAAGAGTAGCCTCCACTCACCACAACCAGGGAAAGCCCGTGCGCAGCAACAAAGACCCAACGCAGCCAAAAAAATAAATAAATTTAAAAAAGAATTATAGCCTTTAAAAAAAAAGAATAAAAATTCCTTTTCACTATAAAAAATAGTGCTAATTAAAAGAAGTCAAAGGCCCAGAGCATAGATTTCCATACACAGCCAAATCTGTTTAGGTTGAGTGAATCAAACAGAATACAAAGTCTAGGAAAATTTTTAAGGTGTTAAAAAACTGTGAAACAGGAATCTAGAAAAATGGTACAGATGAACCGGTTTGCAAGGCAGAAATAGAGACACGGATGTAGAGAACAAACGTATGGACACCAAGGGGGGAAAGCAGGGCGGGGGTGGGGGGAGGAATGAATTGGGGAGATTGGGATCGACAATATATACACTAATATGTATAAAATAGATAACTAATGAGAACCTGCTGTATAAAAAAATTAAAAAAACTGAAAGTGTAGTGCCTTCATTAGAGTTCAAAATCAGTGATATCAGTAATCTTCAGGGTATGAGATCATTTCTTTCCTTTTTGGTATTCTGAACTTAAAACTGACATTTCATTACCCTTAATACTGTCATAATGTTCTATATTTTCCTTTAGGAGAATAAAATACAAAGGGAAAATTACATCCTTGTCTGTTGAGCATTATGTTATAAGGAATGCAGCTTTGGAAACCAAAACCATGCTGGAGATCTTACTGGCTGTCTTTTTCCTATATGGTTTCAAGAACCTAAAAACTATTCTTAGAGCAGTGACACAAGGTTACTACACTCTGGATAACCTCAAATCCTTCTAGCACTCAAGGAAAAAAAAAACAACAGTTCTCTATCTAAGTCTCTAGCATCTGTCTCAAATGGGTATTAATTTGATGTGTTCCATAATGAACATTCAACATTCTCAAGTCAGTGCCAATTTCCAAAGAGCAAATGCCAGTAATTTTGGCTCAACTTTTATATAAACTTTCTTTCTTCCATATTTGTTTTTTTCTTTCTTTTTTTGGCCACACCACAGGATCTTAGCCTCCCAGTCAGGGGTTGAACGCAGGCCATAGCAGTGAAAGTGCCGAGTCCTAATCACTTGGAACGCCAGGGAATTCCCCTCTTTCTTCCATATTTGAAGTGTTTGTTATTTTCTGAAGGATATAATGTCTTATTCTTTTGTTAATTCATATAGTAATTCACATAAGGAAACAATCGCAAATCTTTAATTCTCAAGCTGCCTACCTCATTTTCTATCAGTTATTCTACATACTTTATATCAACACTATGCTTTACGATTTATCAAATCCTTCCCTGCCATTGATTAAACAAATGTTTATGCAGCACCAATTATGTACCACTGGGGTTTTAATGGTCACGAGCTTTAGTTTCTATTCTCAAGCTCTCATATGTCTGGTCACTTATTTTTATGATAACCCTGTGAGAGTGACAAGGGAAGGTGTTGTCCCCATTTTTGCAGGTGAGCAAATAAGCTCAAAGTTTAAGTGATTTTCTCAAGGTGAGATATCTTGGAGCCAGGATTCCTTATGCTCAATCTATATGCTATTACAACAGACTACCTATTTGAGATTAATTCCATTTGACAGTTCTAATTCTTTCTTCTCCACTTTTAAATGATCCTTAAGTTGGTTTGATGTGCTTTTCTGTCTCTCCCACATGAAGCAGAAACCATGCCTTTATTTCTTCCTGGTTTTAAGCACACAGGGAGCAGTCTGATGACTGTTGCTTAAAAAAAACAAAAACCACCACCACATAGATTACTCATGCAGAATGCAGAAATAACTCATGTTAAAAGGAGGACTCTTCTCATATTTTCAAGTAGAGTTGATACTCAGACCATATGTACCCTACTGTTACAGTGTTAAAATATTTAAATACTGTTAGAAAATACTCTTCTCCTGAGCTTCCTGAGAGGCATCCCTCGCTCCAACCCTGTCCCTTGGATCCAGATATCTAATTAGTGTCAACAGCTGGCACAGCAGAGGGCCTCCAGGATCCTGCTCTAAAGTTGTGGTCAGCTATTGTCCCAACTGGTCAGTGGCTGTGCTTTATCAGTTGACAGATATTTTTAATAACCCATCTGCTTTCAGAGAAGATCTTGGGGTATAGTCAAGCCATTCTTAACTCTCTGGGCTAAATATTCTGTAGTATCAAGGCCTATCTTAATGTACCAGCATTGGCTTGTTGCCTATTGATGTAATTACAAGGGTACACGGAAAACCCTTATCTTATTGTTAAAATTGTATTTACATCTGAGTGTGAGTACTTGGTTTATCAAATCCTTTCTAATAAAATAGTTACCTGAAAGAATGGCTCTTCAGGAAGTGGGGGTGGAGGGGAGAGTTGGATCCAGAGCATGTAGAAGTAGTACCTGGAGATGTCAACCTCAACGGCCTAGAGTGGAGTGCTAAGAGAGAAGGCAGCAGAAGGCAGATTCAGGAAGTTGCCTTTTAATACCTTTGACCTATGACGAAACTTGTACTCTTTCTTAATATTATTCTTACACTAAATCTTTTTCAACAGATAGGAGAACAGAGTAATAAAAAATCAAAAAGCTCATCTCTAGTGAATGGGCTACCTGCCAAAATTTGAGAGAATACTTACAAGTATTTTATTTGAGTAAAACCATTATAATGGCCATTAAAATGATGTGAAATACAATGATCACTCTGAAAGGAAGTTACAGCATCACTGGATTTACAAAGGGGAAGCAGCAAAGGTGCACATTTGGAGGTGAACATAACATTGTAAAATCAACCCACATTAAATACCATAAAAGTAAATACAAAATGCAGCATTATTTACATATGATTGAAAAGGAAGGGAACATTGCAGGGTTAAACTTTTGTATAATGTGTGAATTCTGACCTGGTATGTTTAAGTTAGCAAGAAACCTTAGAGTTTGTATAAAATTACTGTGTGCCTTAATTCCACCTACCACTAGATCAAGATATTGAAACTGAGAATGATTCCTTCCTGATTTTACAGGTTTATTCTTGATATCCCTCTAAAAAGAGACCAAAACGATTGTGAAGATGATTCATACCTATAGAGTAATTAAAGTACCACAGTCACATAATAACAAAAGCCAAACAAAATATACTATAACTGTTTTCCTTTCAACTACTATGTACAATATATCACAAGTAAGCACAGTTGTGCATTTAGGAGTTGATTGTACTACTTCTGTAAAATATTAGGAATGAGCACATCCGAGTACAGGGATACTTCCTTACCTTACAAAGTAAAAGCAAGCATTTTCTATGTAAAATTTTTATTTCTGTGTAAAACAAAGAACTCTTGAAAGTCAAACAAGGAAAAAATTCACAACATTCAAAGCACTATTAAGTCATGAAATAAAGAAGAATCTGAGGTAGAAGTCAAGCAATATAATCCACAACCTTTTTAGGGGAGTATTTATTGATATTTCCAGCAGCCATCATATCTCTCCAGTAAGATCTAATTTTAAAAAAGTCTCAAGTTCCAAAACATCAATCCACTCTCTACAATCAGATGTAAAACTATGACCAACAGAAAATACAACATAAACTTTTATCATGTTAACAGAGTAAATGGTTTTACTAAAAGCTGCTGACATTTCTATCAGTAGTAGCCATAGGGAGGCCGTTGGTTGTAACCATAGTGTCCATATTGATGGGGGTAGTAAGGTTCTTGTCTGTGCTGCGGGTAATTGTTACCCCAGGATCGCCCATGCCACTGATTGGATCGATTGTCACTTGGCCACCCCCGTCTGCTATCCCTACCTCTAAACTGTCTGTTATCTTGCAACCTACAACAACAAAACAAAAAGATTTTTATACTTCCCTTAAAAAAAACAAAACACATGACAAATCTATCCTGGTGCATTTCATTTCTCAATCTAATACTCAGTATACAAAAGAGTAAAAAACATTTTTCTCTACAGAATGTTATAGAACTAGTTATTCAAAACTTTCCTAAGATTCAGATCCAGTATTATACTGGATATATTTAATACTTTGCAGAGAAGAGGTAGACTACAACACCAAACCCCAAATAATAGGATGGTTCTGAAACCTATTCAATTGTTCAAAAGCAGTATGGTAATATTCCTTTGATCTATTTTGAGGTATCAAATAGAAGTAATTTACATTGTATAAACTTCTTTCTAAAGTAAAACCAAAAACAGTATCTTCTTTATGGAATTTAATGCAAAAGTTTTGTAAAAGACTCTAGGTTTTTAAAGCATATTTGCAGAGAAAATAAAATATTAGTCCAGAGAAAGAATATTTTTTAAAAAACCATTATAACACACTCACACACAACTGCATAGCAAGGGAAAAAAATATGGTGCTGACAAAATATTAAAAGCAAGTATTTACCAGGCACTTACTGTGTGCCAAGCAGTTACTAGGCACTCGGTATACCACACTGCACAAAAACACTGATTCCTGCCCTCACTGGCCTTGTGGGCTAGCGGATTCAAGCTATCCTCTCCCAGATCAGCCACCGGCATTTACTGTTCTGAAGTAATACATACCGATTGCCTCTATTTCTTTGGTTCCCACCAGCTCTGCTATTCCATTCCTCAACAATTGGAGGGGACTCAGGAGGGCGTTTCAGGTATTCCTGGTACTCTTTGTCATCTTCTGTGAATCTACTGGCAAACATCTCTTCAAAATTTGGAATAGCTTCAGAAGTGTCAGTCATTCTGAAATTCTGTACAGTTTTTAATATGTTTCTATTAGAATTTTTTTTTTAAGTAACACTATCTTCACCAGATAGTGGAAAAACAAGAAGTAAATACTTTTAGGCAGGGTATTCATAAAAGTCCTTGTGTACTTTTAAACCTAAGATAGACTAGATTCAATTCAGTACTTCTTGATTACTATAGTACAGGCATTGTGCTAACTAGGAGCCTGGGATACAAAGATGAACGATGTATCATGATTGTTGTTATATATCATCATCAATATATCATCAGTGTTGAATCGTAAGGTAATAGGAAGAACCAAGAAGAGAAAATTAATTGGATTTAGCCATGAGGAGATGATTAGAGTATCAGAGATTAAAACAGGACTACAATTAATTAAGAAATAACTGGAAGGTAAGGAAGTAGAAATCTACACTGATTAAAGACCAAGCTTTCAAGAGGCTTGGCTGGAAACAGAGACAAAACACAAAGGGCAGTAGCTAAGGGGTTACTGGAAGGTTACCTCTTTTTTCCCCAGGCTACAACACCTGAAGTTGTTTGTAGGCAAATAAAAGAGCCAATAAAGAGAAAGACTGTAAATACAGTAAAGACATGAAAACAGAAAGGCAAATAAAAAGGCCTTTAAACACACAGCTACTAAGGTCTAGGGTAACTACTTTATAATGGTATTCAATATATTCTTATTCCAGGTTCTGTGACATATGAAAAAAACTACTATAAAATATTATCTAATGGCTATGAAAACTGAAATCTGTATCAGCTGGGTTTTCCAGGGCAATTATGGATTCACTTTTGAAGCAGTATTTCTTCACCCAAATTTTCAGAGAGCCCTCTACCTCTGAGAAAAGATTTGATTTAGGCTGCAGCAGCAATCCTTGAGAAACCAGGGGAGAGGGAGTTCACTTCTTTTCATCTTCACCCAAGACCTGGAAGGCAGCCCTAGCAGTATTTTGAAGGTAGCCCCCAATTTCCAGTCCTTCCTTGATGTAGCCCCATCCCCTACCTTTCCTCACCTAAACCCCATCTTTCTGTTCTTTGCCTCAAGACCACTAAAATCTGTTCCGTGATTTGGGGCATATGTGACATCATGCTAAAACTTTAAAACCAAATCTCCCTTATCTGATGTCCTAAAATTATTCTTCTTCCTGTATTACTTCAGTTTATAATAAAAAGTTTTTGTCAAAGAGATGTGATACTGGAAGATAGCTTTTTCATTAGTTTTTCTTTCCTCCAAATCCCTCAAAACATATGCAAATATTTATAATACTACCCTTGTCCCAACAAAATTAAAGATTATTATTTGGATGCAAGAAACAGTATCTACATGTCTTACCTTCCAGGCCTCTGCTCTCTTACAGTATGTCTTATTAAATACCAATGTGTCTGGGATTGGCAAACAGATGTCAAATTCTCAAATCCAGGGTATGGTTTAAAATAAATTCAGCAAATTAAAGGCGTGCCTTGATTTCTATAGGAATCACAGAAATCACCAGAAAGATGACCCATACCTAACCAGAGGGGCGGTAAAAATCATAAGCCAAGGCAAATGTGCTATTCTAACGTTCTTCCAGGATCCCCCTCCCACAAACAAACAAATGTGTATCATCTTTATAATTACTGGTGAGAATGAAATTTAAATAGAATTTTAACTGATCCAAGCTTTACTTACCCCAGGGATTTGAGGCAGCTGTACCGTTTAATGTTTAGATTGTTTAGATCTATGGGAAGAAAAACAAAACAAAACAAAACAAAACTTGACTCCCTTGAAAGAAACCCTCAAAAGGTGTGTGTCGTGGGGACAGGAACCATAAAGGTTAATGAAGTGGTAGGATTAAAAGTACTCTAAAGACTTGCAACGTTAATTCCAAAGAGGGAATTGGAGCTTCAAGTGCCACCGAAGAGCTAAAAGATGCTACTCAAAACCAATGAGCTAGTTCGAGCATGAATAACAACTTCACAAAATATGTTCTTTTCTGTTGGAAAACACAGGGTACAGCCTTTCAGATATGTACTCGAAGACTACTAGTTTTTTGACCCTAAATAAAACCACACAGAACTTTCGCTGCAGGCCACTAACCTTGTAAATGACTACCCAGAATGGGGTTTCGCTGCCCTGGGAGATGAACCCAGAGAACTAACCGACGAAGACACGGACTGAGAACCACGGCTTTTTTCAGTCCTCTCTCACAGCACACCAGCGCCTGTCTATCAAGGCTTTGACTGATGCGCTCCTTCTGAAGCACCTCGGCCCCAGATCCGAGGGAAACGGGAGGCCGCGAGGAGTAAGCGGCTTCCGGTCTCGCCAAAGGGTCTAGTCTCGTAACGGCAGAGCCAGAGGACACCTCGCCGGCCACTCAGCTCTGCCCGCCCGGTTCCCTCCTCCCCGCGGCCCCGAATGAGCGACACCCCCCACCCCACGCCCAGGGCTGTATCTCTCCCGCTCGGGCCGGACTCCGCCGGCCGAACGCTCACGGAAACCTACCTCCGAGCCAGAACACCGTCACAGGACCTCCGGACCGCTTCAGCTCTCCAAGGTAACAGATCCACTTTGGCCAGACTCCGACCACGGCCTGACTTCCGCTTCCGGCGCGCTAAGGCCGAGGCGGTGAAGTCTCGCGGTATCTTCGGCGAACCGTGTGGATTTTTCCCAATTCTTCCAACGCTGGTGGCTCGCCTGGAGCTTACGAGGGTGGTGGGTTGGCGGGATAAAGGTGATGCTGCCCACCGTGCGCTTTCAGTCTGCCTGGTGGCTGTACAGGAAGAGACGCGTCGCTATATATTGAGCCTCCTTGACTGGGAGCCGGTGACGGGTAGGGACGGAAGTTTTGGAACTTCTGTGCCGAGCGGGGAGGGAAAGGCTACTTCCGGCCGCCTGCGCCGGGAGTCTGTGTGAGGAGTGCGAGGCGAGGGCAGGCGGTGGAAAGTAGACTCCAGTGGATTCCTTCAGTGGCGCTACACCTTTCACTTCTGTCCAGGCAAGCTTCGGTAGTAAGATTTCTGTAGTCTGTTTTGTACGTGTTTTTGCCAAAACACAGCCCCGCTCTGCTCCAGCCTAAGTCGTCAGTATCTAGCTACCTCCAGGAGTCTTGGTCATTTCTTCTGGGATGTTCAGTAGGTGTTATAAACGCTGCATATTCCCAAATATAGCTTGGCCTCCTCCCTCCCAAATTGCTTTCCAGACTGGGTACCCCTTTTGGTTAATACTCTCATGAGTTTCCAGCTTGGAAACATCGATGTCTACATTTGATGCCATTTCTTTCTTTCCCTTGCTCCCGTCAGTTGCTAAGTTCTGTCGATTCTACCCTACATTAATTCTGGCATCCATCCACTCTCCGTACCCACTGCCTCCACCTAGCCAAAGTTGTCATTATCACCCCCTGGACAGTGGGAATGTGATACCTTTCTCATTGATGCCCTTCCTCTAGCGTCACTCTCCTACCTGCCCATCTTACACATCAATGCTGTAGGCTTACTCATCTTTAAGATGACAGAAAATCTTCATCGGCTCCCTGTTGTAGATTAAAGGCCAAATTTTTTAACTTTGGATTCAAAACTATTTTCTACTGTCCCTCTTTCATTCTCCGTTTGTCCATATCAAACCAGACCATGTGAAGCGCCTCATTGATGAACTACCCATTACCTTTCTGTAGAGGCTCATGTCTCTTTCTGCTTGGAATACTCTTCCCTCCCCATCGTCTCGGGATGTTGAAATTCTATCCATTAAAGCTGAATGAAGTAACATTTCCATCTAGAAATAAGTTTTCCTTCCACTGAATGTCCATTATGCTTTCTGAGCCGTTTTTCATCTATTCATTCAGTTATTACCACTTTCTAAGTTAGAACTAAATTATTTATGTGGAAGTCTTTTCCCCCTACTAGACTGCATTCATTCTACATTCATTTCTACATCCTGGAGTGAGTAACATTGTACTTTGTATAAAGTAAGCACTCAGTAAACGTTTGTGGAGTGAATGATGAACTATGAATATTCCAAGCCACGTTTTAGAGACATTAACCTAGCTAAAGTGTATAGGATAGTATGGATGGGAAGATATGATAATCTTGGTGTTGGGTAGTAAAGGTGAGAGCAGAAAGACCAGCGTTACAGTAATTGAGTGGTATAGTAACCAAGTGGATGATGGGAGAAAAGGATCAGGAGGAATCAGGAAAGACTCCTGTTCAAGTCTGGAAAATTGCAACTGAGAAGGGATATCTATAGCATGAGTTGGTTTTAAAGCAAAAATGAGCTCAGAGCTCAAAAAAGATTTGTAGAATTTGAGATAGTAGGAAAATATTCAAAAGAAAAATTTTAGGCGGTGGTTAGAAATACAGGACTAAAGCTGATGAAAGACAAATGTGTGAGTCATCCATGAAGAAACAACAGTTGAAATCATCAGTGTATATGATCTTTCCAAAGGACAAAGTATTTATAGAGAACAGAAGGCCAAGACCTGTGCCTCAGGAAATACCCATATTTAGGAAGGAGGAATAAGAAATGTAAACTTTGGGGCTTCCCTGGTGGTGCAGTGGTTGAGAATCCACCTGCCGATGCAGGGGACATGGGTTCGTGCCCCGGTCTGGGAGGATCCCACATGCCGTGGAGCAGCTGGGCCCGTGAGCCATGGCCGCTGAGCCTGCGTGTCCGGAGCCTGTGCTCTGCAACGAGAGAGGCCACAACAGTGAGAGGCCCGTGTACCGCAAAAAAAAAAAAAAAAAAAAAAAAGAAAGAAATGTAAACTTGAAGAGGAAATTGGAATAAATATGGGTATCAATGTAACAGTTGAAAAACTCAGGCAAATGCTTGCCTACTTGGTATCAGCAGTCAGGGAGGATTTTGGTGAAAAGCGTTCTTGAGGCCAGCTTGCTGGTTTCCTTGTGACTTTATTATGGTGTTATTTCTGGGTAATGAAGACTTACATAGAAAAGAGTATATTTCTTTTCTTTAAATTCTAAAGGGGCACTTAGGAGCTCCTAGGCTTCAGAGAGTCTCTGTGAAAAAAGTTTAGGTTATTCTAGCCAATTTTGAAATGAAACGATTTATGCCCACAATGTTTTCTCATATTCTGATATCTTATCAGTTATTATATTTCACTTTCTGGCATCACTAAGAAGCCTTTAAGCACCAAAACTTGTTCATCGGAACCGCTTTTGATAGAAATATACATAAAAGGTAGTACTTACTTCCCTACCATAACTGGAGTAAATGGGCCGTAATTTAATCTTTGCTTGGCAACTAAAGATAATTGTTATAGCATCAATTATTATATTCTGCTGGATAGTAATGTCTTTGGGCCTGTTGATACATATGGAAAAGATTGCCTTTTATTAGTTGACTTTGCTGTCTCTGTTATTACTGTTGTGTCTCAGTGTTTTATCTTCTTGCAGCTTTATAAATTGACCTAATTTTACCCATCATTTAAAGCCTAACTTTGACCCAGTTTGATCTAGAGGCAAACATACTAGCAGAAATCCCTGGGGAATTGTGGCATTAAAAGAGATTTCAGAGGCTGTGAGTGAATTTAGACAGTGGCCATTTTAAAAATGATGAAACTGAGGCCAAAGAGGTTATAATTTACTCAAATGCACAGCCAGTAAGTGGCAGAGCAGGATGTGGACCAAGTCTGTGATACTTCAGAAGGCCTTGCTTTTTCTTCAGTGAATCACTGTTTTCTCCTTTTCATTCCCTACTCCACAAATCTTGAGCCACATTAAACCACATTGCTGTTGCTACGCAACCCACACTCTTCCACTCCATGGTTGATATGCAGCCCCAGAAAGCAGGAACTCCTGCAGCCTCCCCACCAAAAAGTGAACTCTACACGGTACCTGTTTCCACACATTGCTTACCTTAAAAAAAATCTCTTGAAGGTGTATCTCATAGGCAGAACCCAAGTCAAATGACTTGTCCCTAGCTAAAAGGAAAGCTGGGCAAGTGAACTTCTAATATCCTTCTTGGAGAGGTAGTACTCCAAAGGTAGTAAATTGTCTGAACAGAAGAAGGCTATTCGAAAGATGCTTGGGCAGCCGGGAAAGGTGACAGTTATCCACTGTACTCTAGTTTACCACTCATCACACTTTGCCTTGTATGATGGTTCATTACATACATAAAATCACAGTATTGAAGCATTGAATGGGATTATCTGGTTGAATACTTTTTTTTTCTTAACAAATTCCCCAAGAGATTAAAAAGACTTCTCCAAGACACTTTTCCAAGGTCACAAAATTGATTAGTGGCAGAGCTAGAACTATAACCTTCAGGCATTCTTCATTTATTTTGAATTAAATTAATTCATTAATTTTTTTTTTTTTTTGCGGTACACGGGCCTCTCACTGTTGTGGCCTCTCCCGTTGCGGAGCAACAGGCTCCAGACGCGCAGGCTCAGCGGCCATGGCTCACGGGCACAGCCGCTCCAAGGCATGTGGGATCTTCCCGGACGGGGGCACGAACCTGTGTCCCCTGCATCAGCAGGCGGACTCTCAACCCCTGCGCCACCAGGGAAGCCCAATTCATTAATTTTTTGAATATCTTTTAGATGCCAGGTACTGTTCTAGGCCATGAAAACATCAATGAATAAGAATAAAAGCCCTGCTCTCACGGAGCTTATATTCTAGTGGAGGAGATAGACAATTAAAAAAAGTGAATATGTATGTGCTATGAAGAGTAATTAAGCAGAGTAAGAGCACAGAGGGTAACAGGCTGCTGCTTTGGAAAGCATGGTCAGGGCATGTGTGCATCATAGTTTTCATCTCAGCCCATTTCCTTATATGGTGGAGTCCCTCACTCTTCCGTCCTGTCAGGAATGTAAAAATTGAACACTTTGTTTATCTTTAACATCCATACCCTTCATAAGGGAGTAAAAGAATATCTCTCTTGGGCTTCCCTGGTGACACAGTGGTTGGGAGTCCGCCTGCTGATGCAGGAGACACGGGTTCGTGCCCCAGTCCAGGAAGATCCCACATGCCGCGGAGAGGCTGGGCCCGTGAGCCATGGCTGCTGAGCCTGCGCGTCTGGAGCCTGTTGCTTCGCAACGGGAGAGGTCACAACAGTGAGAGGCCCGTGTACCGCAAAAAAAAAAAAAAAAAAAAAAAAAAAGAATATCTCTCTCATTTCTGGGACAAGGCAGATTTGCTGAGTTTATAGTTTCCTAGACTGTGCCCCGTGACACAATTGAACTTCTGTGCCTATAGCTTGAGTTGGAATTACAGACTCCCAAATGTTGTTTTGTCTTTATATTGTGTTATTCAAACCATCTCCCCCTTTTCACCCCACCCATCCCACTCTATTCACAAGCACACCATCTTTCACAAGCAAAGCACATGAACTCAATAAATAAGTTCCTAAATGAGAATTGAAAAGTGACAACCTTCCACTCACTTTTTCTGATCTGGGCAAATCTCAGCAGGTTTCCCTGCCCTGATTTTATCTTCTGCAAAATGGGAATGATAATTCGTTCTACTTCTCTGCTTCATAAGGTTATTGTAAGAATTAATTATTGCATATATAAAACACTTTAGGCTCAAGTGAAGAAAGATGCTATGTAAATTCTAACAATAATTAGAGTTGTTATATGTTACATAAATGTTTAATCTCCAAGAAGAAAAAATTTCAAGTTATATGAGGCATTGGTTTAGATTCACATCTGTACGCTTGTGGCTTTAATTACATGAAATTGTTTTGATCAGAGATTACAAAACCTTAATCTAGTCCTCCACCTCAGTGTCATCCTCCCACATAAGGAGTCTTCGTGTAGGGGCCTTTTTTCAGGAGACCGCAGAAAGCAAGCCAGTGCTCGTTGCAAGTTTACTACCTGAGTATTTCTGTTTACCGTAGAAGCCAGTTGAAATTGTTAAAGAAATCACAGAAGAAGGAAAGATAAGCAATCTTGGGGATGAAAAAACTATGAATTGGTCTTAATAGGTTGGACTAAAGTCTTTTCCAATTCTAAAATGTGTCATTGTGATATGAAGGTGTTTTCTCACCTTTTTCCTAATGTTATATAAATAAGAGCACAAACTATGTATTCTAAGTGGACTTAATTTGGACTCTAGTTGCAAAATATCTGCCTATTTCTATTCCATTTGACAGGCCCATCAAGGGCTAAATGCTGGCTCTAATCTTTATTATCCTTCCTTTGCTTTTTTGGTGACTGTTTTCTCTGTATGCTCCGTTGGCTCCCTCTAGTCATCTACTTTAGTGTCTTGGTCCTATCCACCTCTTCCTCAAATATGTGTGTTACCCGCAGAAGGGACCTTGGAAATGTGTGGAGAGGCCAAGAGACTTGTCCAGAGATTACTCTCAACCACTCCTTCCCCCATAACACCATACTGTCTCCTCCAGGGGCTTTTCCAGAATACTTTTCAGTGAAGTAATAACCACAGTTTGAGTGTTAGACGCATTTCCTAAGCACTGGAAAGTGGCATGAGTAAGTCAGGATCCCTGTCCGAGGGTGAACTTCTGCTCTCTTACCCATTTTAAGAGGGTGAGTCTTCCCCCAGGCCCCAATCCTGGGTTTTGGCAGGCTTACTGTCCTTGGTGACAGGTAGCTTATTCTGCCCTTTTGGAAGCTGGCGTTGCCTAGTAATCTTTCAAAAGAAAGGTACAAAAAGCCCCATTTTAAAACAGATGTTCAAGTGATGCAGGTATCTTCAAAACAAATGAGTAAAATCTCGAGAGTAGAAAGAGCACCAGGCAAGGAGTCAAGAAACCTGAATTAAAATCTTACTCCCTGTGGGTTATCATGCAGGTCACCACCTCTCTGGGCCTTAGTTTTCTCACTTTCTTATTTTGCAGATGAAATTGGAGCGTCAGCATCGGTTCCCTTGATTTCCCAATCTCACACCTACAGTGTGACCTCTTTCTGCCCCCTTGACCTCTTGTCTTCCAGTCTCTTGCCTCTGTGTCTCTGGTCAGTGCACCCTCTGCTCTTCTGGACATCGCCCCTGCAGTTATTCCTTCTCTCTTCTCTGTTTTCAACTCTCCCTCTTTAATGGCTTCTCCCACACCCACACCCACCGCACTGTGTAAACTTGCTCAAGTTTCTCCAGTCTCAAAACAAAACTGATACCCTGCCCTCAATCCTGTGTCCACCTCTGAATATCTCAGATCTCCTTTCCCCTCATGGGGAGTGTCTTACAAAGAGTGCCCACAGCTGCAGCATTCTACCTCCCCCTCTTTTCTATTCACCGCAGTCAGGTTTCTGCCCACAGACACGCCACTGAAACCACTCTGACAAAGTTCCCTAGGACAGGGTTGACCTAGGGCAAAATTCAACTACTGTCCCGTCTAAAATCTTCAGTTTATTTAGTATCTGTGCAGCATTTGACACTTTTATCTCCTCCCTCCCTTAAACCTTCTTCTCACTTTGTTTCCAAATTTCTCATGATTCTTTTCTGCCCTGGATTGCTGTTTGTTCTCTATCTCCCTGGCTGACTTCTCATTCCCCTGCTCATGACCCTGTCCCTACTCTCCTTGTGTTGCCTATGCAGACTCAGTCTTTTTATGGCTTCAGCTTCCTGCTCTGTGCTGATGACTCAACAATGGATACCTCTAGCCATCCATCATATCTGAGCTCCTGCATGCTAGATATTTGTATCTGGATGTCCAACAGGCATCTCCAGCACATATCTAAATATGAGTTCATCTTTCTTCCTGAACCTGTCCATCTGCCTCTATCTCTGTTTTTGGAGAATGATTCTTCCCAGTTACCCACATCGGAAACCTGGCAGTCATGCTGGACTCCTCCCTCTCTCTCATCCTACCCACCCAGTCCCTCCCCAAGTCCTGTGAACTTCAGCTCCTGACCGTCTCTTCTGTTTGTTCACTCTTCCTTTTTTCCACCACTGTCTTAGTTCTGACCCTCATCACTTCTCATACAGACCATGGTGATAGCCTCTAACTGGTCCCTGTATGCAGCTCTGCTCCCCTCTAGACCCTTCTCCACCCCGTTAGTAGAGTGCTCCATTACTATCCTGAAATGTACAGAAAAGAACTGATGATAATAATGTAGCCGATTCTTGTGTATCTACCAACCAGCCCAGAGAAGGCTCTTTCTAAAACACAAACTGATTCCATTTATCCCTTGATCTGTCCACTTTTCAGTGGTTCCTAGGATGCACTCTAAGCTCCTTGGCATGGAATACAGCCTGTGAAGATTTAGTTCTGTACTATCTGTTCAACCGCATCTCCTGCCACTCCCCCTCAGTGAACTAAATGCACAGCCATATCAAACTGTTTACTTAAAGTTTCTGGAATACTTCATGCTGTGTTGTACACGTGTTGTTCCTTCTGTTTGAAGTGCCCTCCCCACTCTGGTAAACCTTAGACTATTACATCGTCTTCAGGTGTTCGTCCACATACACCCCCCACCTCTAAGTGGAACTCATTGTTTCTTCCTTTATATCTTTAACATATGTAATCGATGCATTTATCACAATGTATTGTAATTGGTTTACATGCACTTAAATTATAAGCTCCTTGAGAGTAAGACTGTATCTTTCACGTCTTTAGCAATTAGCATAGAGTCTGGCAACGCGATACGTAATTGGTGTTCAGTAAATGTGTATTGATCTGGCCCCTGCCTTCTTCTCCAGTTCTATGTTTGACTAATCTTTTCCCACTTCCTCCCCTCTCAGTACACACTCTACCTAGATAAAGACTCAGCTTACCTCCTGTGCATAGCACGTGTTCCCCGGACACCCCTTTATCATGGCACCTGCATCACTTTATTGAGTCTATCTGTTTTCATGTCCATCTTCCCTACTAGAGTATAAGTGCCAGGAGTCTGCCCCGCCAACACCTAGCACTGGGACTGTCACACACGAGGCAGTGGAGAAGCGTTGTGAACATATGAATGAAGGAGTTAGACTTGCTGATTTTTAAGTTCTCCTTCAACTCCAAACCTATATGATTTGAGGTTCCAAAAACTGTGACATAATCTCAGAGCTTTCTCCCAGCAGATGGTCAGAACAGTTGAAACACCAATTCAAACAGTTGGCAAATATAAAGGTAAACATTTAAGAAAGTGAGCCAGAATGAAGGTGAATCCTCCAAAAGGAGCAAGAACATTGGCAAAACAGTGCATCCATGTAGTCACAGACACCCTCTTTGCATCTGATGGTGGGTTCCATATGGTCCCCTCAAGGCATATGACACATATGCCTTGAGAGCTTCTCAGGAGGGTGGTTGACACCTCCCTATGACTAAACCCCCACTACTAGAAAGGAGCTGAAGGCACATTATTTCTCTGCAGCAAAAATTATTTTTTTTCTTCAGCATGTTATTTTAATTTGCTCATTTTTGTAAACTAAACACCAAGTTTAGTCATTTATTTACTGTTTTGTTTCTGTTCAGATAGAATTCTAGGAAAAAACCCTAATCTAAAGACTCTTAGGATTTGTGACTTATTTTTTCACTCCACAAGCATTTATCAATATCCAATATATTTCTAGGCTCAGTGTTGGGGGGAGTGGAGAGATTTCAAAAACTGCGGAACACAAATCTTAAGATCTAATTGAAGAGTCAAGCAGAAGATAGTTATGATGAAGCATATGCACAATATAAAACTGTGCATGGTAACCTAATGGAATGCAGGAAAAAGTAATTCAGACTGGATACCTAAGTACAGAGAGGCTTCAGAGTGAGGAAGATATCAGTGCAAAGTGAAATTAACCAGGAGAAATTTACTGAAGGAGGTGACTCTCCAATAACACATATCCACACACAAAATATATGGATCGCCAGCAGTAGGACCTGTGCCGTAATCTGGATTTGGGGGTATAGAGGATGGAGACTGGCCATTCTTCTGTTGCATGCTCTTCAGAGAAAGACTCGGAAGATGCTGCATTTCCCTTCAGGCCACCTCGCAGGGCTCTTTACTACACCTCTCTCCCAAGTCCCCTCAGGGACCCGCTGTGTAATATCTTCCCTGTCATATTTGGACTATGAGTTGAGATCCCAGCTCACTTGGGGAAATGCATGTCTCTCTTCGGGTTCCTGCATATTCCAGTTAGACACTGTTGAGGATTGACTCTCTTTTCCCCATGGCAGGTAGGAGTCAGGCCCCCTCCCACAGGTTGTTGAGATCTCTACAGAAATCTTCAGCATTTTCAGGTGCGAAGGGTATTGGCTTTAGCTGCAGGCCAACCCGAGTGATTTTAGCCAAGATAGAGGTTCAGTTTCCTAATTTCTAAAATGAGATTATAATGATTATTTCTACCACCACAATATAAGAATTGATAAATGTTAGTTCCCCCTCCTGTTCCTCACTGTTTTCCAGACCAAAGTAAAACACTCTTGATTTGGCCATTTTGAATAGTAGGGAGAGGTTCTGATGCAAACATTTCACAATAGTCCTGTGAAAGCAGCCATGTCAAAATGTGGACATTACTACTATTACCATTTATTGAGCATTACTACATGCCAGACACTGGACAATGCTTTATGTTACCTCATTTTTTCCTCTGCTTTTGTATGTACTTTCTAAATTCCCTAGGTAGGTATTATCTCTTTTTAAAGCAAACCTTAGAGATGACAGGTAATTTATCCAAGGTTACACATGCAAGCAGGAGAAATGAGATTTGAACTGACTCTCCTTTCTATAGAAGAGACACCAAAGAACCTGAAGAACAACATATTTGAGCTGGAGTTTTGAGAAAAACCTGTATGACAGGCTAGTCAAGATTACCCTCTGTGGTGAGAGAGTAGAATGCAAATGTTCCGTGGCATTGATTGAAGCAAGATCCATTTGCTTTCATATCAGACACTGCTGGAACCAGAACTTGGAGTCTGTCAGGGTTGAAGTGACAGCTGAGACTCAGTTCACAGTTACTTTTACTTTGGCTTATTCCTGAAGCAGAGAAACAGTGCAAGCAATATAAATGAGGCAGCAGGCTCCCTGATGCCTTCCTCTTTTGTATCCAGTGGAGGTGTACCCAAAGTCTGGTGTATCTTGAGAGCCCACACAAAGTGAGATGTCCCCAGGTCCAAAGCATAAAAAACTCTGGGTGTAGTGCTTAGCACCCAGAAACAACTGTGCCTCCATCTGAAGCAATCATTCTGCTACTCAAGAGAAGGCAACGTCATCATAGGCCTTGAAATTCCTGTTGTGTGTGCCAGCATTTGGAGCAGTCTCCCTTTCCCTACACCTATACTGCAAGGCCTGAGAACTTTCCATTTATGTCCACTTGGGTACTTTCCATAGGCAGGCCTGGCCATGGCCTACTACAGACACACAGCACAAAATTATATTCTATTGTAAAAACTGAAGAATGCAATTGGTATCCTTACCCAGAGGGCCACCCTGCTTTCAAGTAGAGGTGTAAGAGTTCATGGATGGTTATGGCCAAAATTTTGTTCGGAAAAGAAGCTGAAATAGAGACAGAAACCAGATAAGTGATTGCCTGAGGTTTGGAGTGGGAAAGGGGTTGACAACAAATGAGCATGAAGGATCATTTGGGGGTTATGGAAATACTGTAAAATTGGATTGTGGTGATGGTTGCTCGATAAATTTGCTAAAAATCATGAATTGCACACTCACAATAGGTGAATTTTATGGTATGTAAATTATGTGAGAGAGGGAGGGAAAAAAAAAAAGCAGCTCTGAACCTGCTTGAATATATGGCTAGAATTTCCATGAAGCCCCAGGGTAACTGGCCATAGAGCACAGATGAGAAGATTTTGGCCTAGGAAATGTTAAAGGCAGTAGTTAATAATTAAAATCTCTGTGTCCAAACATCTAACTTTGAGTATCTGCCTTCCTGATGTACCCCTTGGAAAGGTGACCATCGTAATATTAATAATGGCTGTGCAGAAACGTCTGGTTCTCTCTCACCCTCATATCTGTTCTCTTTTTCTTCCACGGTAGAGAGAGGGTTTTGAGGCACTGGTCCAGAGTGGGACTGACTTTAGCAGAGTCAAAGTTTAATAGCAAGAGCCTTAATTTTTTCCTTCCAGGAATTCTTTAAAATCTATTTGAAAAAAAAAAAAATCTATTTGAATTTTAAAGTAAATTCCCCACAGTAAGTTGTTGCATTTAAAATGTCAGGTTAAGGCTGGCTAGCCACGCAGCACTGGCTAGGGGCTCTCAGTGCCAGAATTAGTAAAATTTGTTTGAAAATGGTGTCAAAGTAAGAAATGGTACCCTTAGTGGCTCTGCCTTCCCAACAGCCTCTATCCATTTCGGGGTGTGTGTGTGTGTGTGTGTGTGTCTGGCTGCCACTTTCTCTCCACCACCACCACTCCCTCCTGCTTTGACCACCACTTCTTCCCTCACCTATTCAGAATTCTTAAGAGAGGAGGGACAGGAGTCACCAGCTTTAGAAACAAGAACTATGCCCTAGTGCCCTGTGGGGAGTTGGAACAGTAGGAAGGAGCACTTAAGCTTCCTCTACCCTCCCAGAATGATTTTAATTACCTGCAGCTGCGGCATGATCCGGCACCCAGGCCTCAGCTGAAAAATCCAGAAATCAGAGTTGCTTATTATCAAGGATTGGCTATGCTAACCAAGCTTATTTAACTAAGCTACCATACTGGTCTCTCACTAAATCAGATACCAGTTTATTCATTTACAATGAGAAATACACCTTCCCTTTGCATGGGCTACTTCCTTCCCATCAGTGATTCAGGGTGCCCCTTTCCTGGTGTCTGGGTATCCGGGTGCTACTTGGGGCCATGGACTATGACTTTCCGCCCCTGCATCCCTGGAACACAGTTGGTGCTTGATAAATATTTGCCAAACTGAATTGAATTTTGCCAGGGATTAGATGTGTGTATCTTCAGCCATTTCAGTCAAACAAAACCTAAAGATATTTTTACCCCACATATTAGCTTAGTCAAATGCTGTTTCTGAAACACAAGGATCCATGCAAACACTGCATGGCAAGATTTATGAAGTAGCCATTTGTTCAATTTTTTTTTTCCCCACAGAAATGACTTCATCATAAAGAAAATTCATCTCAGGGGATTTACCTAGCAAGATATCACTCTACTTCATTTTGTGTTTTCTCTTTTCCTTTACATTTGAAATGAATGCTATAAAAGATCCCACTGTGCCACTGATAATAATAGCACACACAACTATAGACTGTCCACTGTGTGTCCCTGAAATAGATTCTTCAGTAGAAAGAACAACAGTGCTGTCATTTACCAAGTTCTATGGGAAGCAAGCATCAGAGCTGAAGACATAAAAAGACTTTTGAGTCGGTGGAGTCCAATTTAGCCTTGATGGTAGTGTGAGGCACATTATTAGGTCAATTTTCAGGGAAAAATTATATTGTTAGGGAAAGAAGAGTCCTGTCCATTTGTCAGAACCCTGGTTCTATGGTCCTTGGGGAGAGGGACCTCTTCTCAGGCCCCCAAACAGGCTTCCCCTTCTCTTGGGCCCTCTCAAATCCTCTGCTGATGTAGATTCTCCTAAAGGTTCCCAGACCCTCCTGACAGCCCTGTTTTCCCCTTGCCTCAGGCGGGAAGAGTTTCTGGTTTGAGATTGAGGAGGTCTTGCTCAAAACTCTTAGCTGCCACGACATTACTCTCTCTGAGGTCAGTGTGCCCAGGACTCAACCCTTGACCTCTTCTCATTCTCCATGCTTTTCATGTGAATTGTATTTATTCCTATGACTTCCACTGCCACTTATGTGCTGGAGCCTTTGACCCTCAGTTATGGTGTATGGCCCTGACTGTGTTTAGGCATCAGTGTATTCTGTGCATGAGTCCTCTTGCATCCCCCATTGGACTTCCCAGATTCCTTTTCATCAGGCTGCCTGTTCAGTTCAATTCAACAAATATTCATTGCATATGTTTGGCAGGGATCTTCTGTAGTTGTCGAAGATACTGAGGTTCCATTCTATTTAAGTGAAAATTTCCTCTATTTAATTTGCAGTGTTCTTTTTTAATTATTTTTAAAATTTCATTTATTTTTTGGCTGTGTTGGGTCTTCACTGCTGAGCACGGGCTTTCTCTAGTTGCAGCAAGTGGGGCTACTCTTTGTTGCAGAGTGCATGTTTCTCATTGCGGTGGCTTCTCTTGTTGCAGAGCACGGGCTCTAGACACACGGGCTTCAATAGTTGTGGCTCGTGGGCTCCAGAGCACAGGCTCAGTAGTTGTGATGCATGGGTTTAGTTGCTCTGCAGCATGTGGGATCTTCCCGGACCAGGGATCGAACCCATGTCCCCTGCATTGGCAGGCGGATTCTTAACCACTGTGCCACCAGGGAAGTCCTGCAGTGTTCTTTATTTTTATTTTTACTATCCAGTAATTGTAGGGATCCCTGAAGTCTGAACTATCAGCTACTGTTCTTCTCTTTCTCTCCCTGCATCCTCCCTAAGATTATTCATTAGTACAGTTTCAACTTCACAGAGATAATTTTCAAATATGCATATCTGATTCCAAATATCTCACCTGTCTCATTTAGTGCATGCGCTTAGATGTCCTTTTGTTTCCTTAAAATAAACATCTGTTGTGGCTTTGGTTCCTGGATATCTGAAGTGCAGAAGTGAATGGAGAGATAATTTAGTAAGTTATGGTGTATCAATGCAATGCAGCTTTAAGCAGCTATTAAAAATGCTTACAAATAACTATGGATAATTTCTGCTTCTCTATGTACTTTCTAACTTCCCCCAATGAGAATCCCTTTCTTTTCCTACAGGAAAGAAGTAAGAGAGGAAACAAGTGAGATGATCAATTATGTCTTACAGGGGAAGGTGGAAGGGCGACATCCCCAAAGATTTCTCAGAACCCTTCAGTTTGGGTTTCTCCTTTCCCTTCCAAGCGCCTGGCTGTGAAAATAGCTGAGGTGATCATCAGCCTTGAACCTCAACCCTTAGTTTGCCTTTCCCCACTTCTGAAAACAAAGTACTTTTTAGACTGAGCTGCCTGAGAAAAGGACCGTATTTTATTCAAATCTGTAACCCTAAAGCACTTACCACAGTGTATGAAGCAGTTTGAAATAGTGGAATACTATACAGCTGTAGAAAGAAGGAGGGACATCTTTTTATTATGTTATAGGACAAAGAAAAGGCCAACTGCAAATCAGCGTGTATAGAATACTGTCATTTGGGTAGAGAAGGGGGGAAAGGAAGTTTTACTCTCTAGAAAGATGTATAAGAAACTGAATACCTCTGAAAAGGTAACTGTGTGCTGAGGGAAGAAAGGTAGGAGGGAAACTTTTTGCTGCAAACCCTTTTGTACCTTTTGAATTTTAACCCTGTTGAATGTTTTAGTGATAAAAATAAATAAATAAAATTTAAATGAAAAAAATATGTTGAATTTATTTGAAATATCCAGAATAGGCAAATCTGCAGAGACTGAAAGCAGATTAGTGGCAGCCAGGGGCTGGGAGGAAGAGGGAATGGGGAGTGACTGCTTAGTTGGGTATGGACTTTCCTTTTGGAATAATAAAAGATACTCTGGAAGTGAATAGTGGTCCTGGTTGCACAACATTATGAATGTACAAAATGCCCCTGAACTGTACACTTGAAATGGTTAAAATGGTGAATTTTATGTTACAGGAATTTTACCATAATTATATTTATATATATTTTTTAAATGAGTGAATGAATGAATAAAATGCCTATTATATTTATAGATTTATATTAGATGGCCCCTCTGTGCAATGAGATATCTCTGCTTTGTGAAGTTTTTAATGGAAAATTCCAAACTTATACAAAAGTAGAACAGTGTAATGAACCCCACTTACCTACCACTCAGCTTCAACAATTAGCAACTCATGGCAAATCTAACTCCATTTATACCTGAGCACTTGCCCTCTACACCTACTGGATTATTTTGAAGCAATCTGTAGATATTTCAGTATGCATCTCTAAAAGCTAATGATTTTTTTAACTTACTTACAATCCATTATCAACCTAAAAAATTAAGTTATTCCTTAATATCATCAAAGAGCAGTGTTCACATTTCCCAGATTGCCTCACAAATGTCCTCTTTAGAGCTGACTTTTTGCTTTGTTGTTTTAAAAAGACCAATCTCCTTTTCCCAGAACTGACCTGGTAAGTTCATTCTTAGCCATAATGAGATCTGGAAGAAGTTAGTTTCTTATCTGAAGATGACTGAAGTTGGACTAGATGCTATTAAAGTTCCATTCATAATCAAACATTTTCTAAAGAGTTTCTGACGAAGTCCTTTGCCTGCTGTGGCCCACAGTGCTGTGTGGCAGTAGATGTCAGTCGTGAAATGCCAGTGAGATGACTGAAATCCTAATTTGAGAGGCCCCAGTTTAGCACTGGAACTCACCGGCAAGAACCTTTTCATTCTCCCTCTTGGTTATTAGTATCTTAACAATTCCCATCTTTATTTACTAGAGTTCTGCATGACCCTCCTCCCTCTGGAGACTCCTTAGTAAATTTAACTTTTCTACATTGTCCAAACTAGGATCAGAGAGTCAGGGAGTGATGGGGTACTCTAGGGTATCATAGGTTACAGCTTACACTGTCTTAAAAGAAATTGTGAGGTTTGACTCTTTTCTTTCTCCTCCTCCACTTTCTCCTCTCTTTTTGTGTTTATAATGCATTGATTGACCCACATAAGTACATATTTCTATATAACCTGTTTCAAGGTTGATTTGATTTCTTTAAAAATTTTTGTTGGAGTATGGTTGATTTACAATGTTGTGTTAGTTTCAGGTGTACAGCAAAGTGAATCAGTTATACATATATCTACTCTTTTTTAGAATTTTTTCCGATATAAGCCACTACAGAGTATTGAGTAGAGTTCCCTGTGCTATACAGTGGTCCTTATTAGTTATCTATTTTATATATAGTGCTGTGTATATGTCAATCACAATCTCCCAATTTATCCCTCCCTCCCCTTACCACTTGGTAACCATAAGTTTGTTTTCTATGTCTGTAACTCTATTTCTGTTTTGTAGATAAGTGATAAGTGATTTGATTTTTTAATTTTTAAATTTAATTTAATTTAATTTAATTTAATAATTATAATTTTAAAATTTTCCTTTCCCCTTACATTTTACTGAACCCTCCCATTCATCCTGGGCCCATCACCCTGGCCTGTTCCTCCATATTGCCTCCCAGTTGCTCTGAGTTTTAACATAACATCTCTCTTCAGTTTATTCTTATCCGTTCATTCGCCCCTCAGTTCTCCTGTACTCCTGATGCCATGTGTGCCGTACCCTCTAAAGTGACCACTAGTTTACCTGCTGGAAAATAGAGCCCAGAAGTGGGTTGGAGGACCCACCCTCCTTTAGGAGACAATGCCTCTATTGTTTAACAAAGCACCTCAATGTGTGCCTTTATCTAATCCTCACCAATACCTTCAAAAGGAGGTACCGATCTCACCCATTTTACAGTTGGGGAAACTTGAGGCACAGGGAAGTTAGGTAACATGTCTCAGGTTAATAAGTGGGGGAGCCCAGGTAAAACTCCAGACAGCCTGCTTACTTAACCGCTATGCTCTACCGCTTAACACTAAGAAGTGGTTACACAGACCAGTACCTCAGAGGGAGGAGAGATTCACCTGAGATCAAGCAAAGTAGCAACTGCTTCTTTCTTTTTTTTTTTTCTTAATTAATTAATTTATTCTTTGGCTGTGTTGGGTCTTCACTGCTGTGCGCGGGCTTTAGTTGCGGCAAGTGGGGGCTACTCTTCTTTGCAGTGCGTGGGCTTCTCATTGCGGTGGCTTCTCTTGTCGCGGAGCATGGACTGTAGGCGCGCGGGCTTCAGTAGTTGTGGCGCACGGGCTCAGTAGTTTGTGGCTCGAGGGCTCTAGAGCGCAAACTCAGTAGTTGTGGCGCACAGGATCAGTTGCTCCACGGCATGTGGGATCTTTCCAGACCAGGGCTCAAACCCACGTTCCCTACATTGGCAGGAGGATTCTTAACCACTGCACCACCAGGGAAGTCCCAACTGCTTATTTCTTATAGGTCAAGTTGGCTCTGGGTAACGGTATCCTTTATTATTTTTTCTTTTTTTCTTTTTTGCGGTACACCGGCCTCCGTGGCATGTGGGATCTTCCCAGAACGGGACACGAACCCGTGTGCCCTGCATCGGCAGGCAAACTCCCAACCACTGCGCCACAAGGGAAGCCCTATTATTTTTTCTTAAAAAAATTTCTTTTCTAAATTTTTTTATTGAAGTATAGTTGTGTTAATTTCAGGTGTATAGCACAGTGATTCAGTTATACATATACATATTTTTTTTCAGATTATTTTCCCTACAGCTTATTACAAAATATTGAGTGTAGTTCCCTCTGCTATACAGTAGGTCCTTGTCGCTTATCTATTTTATATATAGTAGTGTGTATATGTTACTCCCAAACTCCTAATTTATCCCTCCCCACCTCTTTTCCCCTTTAGTAACCATTTCTATATCTGTGGGTCTATTTCTAACAATATCCTTTACTTTAGCATTTCTCAAAACTGTGTCCTTTGGAAAACTACTTAAGGTTTCATTGTTAAATTCATTTAATTTAGGAAATACAGTGCACTGTATTCACTTAGTAGAGTTTCCTGAATCTACATTGACATATTAAAAGTTCTTTAAAAAAAAAAGAAAGCCACACTCCACAACTAAGGAGTCCGCATACTGCAACTCAAAATCCCGCATGCTGCAATGAAGATCCCTCATGCTGCAACTAAGACCCGGCTCAGCCAAATAAATAAATAAATGAATAAATAAATATAAAAAAAAAACCCAAACCAGTAAAGAAACCTATTTCAATTTGTTTAGCCCAGTATTTCCCAAACCTGTGAAATATGGAACCTTTCCCTGCTGCATAACACCTGTTGATATTCCATGGAAACACTGCTTTGTGTAACTTTCTGGAGTGATGATAACAAGGAGCTGTTTCAGAAATTACGTTTTAATTCAAGCCTTACCAGCTTTATTAAGAGGAAGACACTTCTGAGTTTCTAGCCTGTTTTGCCGTAACCCTCTCTGACTCATTGTACGGTGGGGTAGTTGTTGAGAGTGGGGAGGATGTCACATTACAGTTGCACTGTACGTAGGGGGGGCCCACTGGAGCAACCAGAACGTGAATGAGCCTCCCAGGCTTGTATCAGAAGGGCCTCAAGGTGAAATTTCAGCTCAGACGGTGTAGCTGGTATCCAGTGTCTCTGTCTGTAAAAACTGACCTTGGATTTGGTAGATATAAGCTTCCCGACTTATTTCCATACAATGACCCAGCTGGGTCTAAAGGTAGGATATGATGTCACCAGCTATCTATAGTCACTCCCTAATTAATACGCGGCCAATGAATACCTGACTCTTTGTTCTAAATTGGGACTACATCTCATTGTCATCCCTCAACTGTGGGGAACCAAGCCAGGGGACAGGGACAGGGCTGCCAGAACTTGGGATCAGCCGAGGTCTTCAGCAGTAGTGATAGAAGTAAGAGGCAGCACGTGGACCTTGCTTGGAGGATGTCGGGGAAGGAAGGGCCAAGTCTGCAGGGGCAGCAGGCCCACTGGAGTCTTGGGGCCCACTGGACCTGCAAGAGTTTGGGAAAGTAGTCTGAGTAGCTTCCGGAAGCATGAAGTAAGTCTGGCTGGGAGCCTTTACCTACACAGCCCCAGGCAGCTAGGTTGGACCCCCTTTGCTGATGGAACACTCTAGTTCATTCTTTCCCAAATTTGCCTTTCATAAGAATCACTCCAGGGCTTCCCTGGTGGCACAGTGGTTAAGAATCCGCCTGCCAATGCAGGAGTCACGGGTTCGAGCCCTGGTCCGGGAAGATCCCACATGCCGCAGATCAACTAAGCCCGTGTGCCACAACTACTGAGCCCGCGTGCTGCAACTACTGAAGTCCACGCGCCTAGAGCCCGTGCTCCGCAACAAGAGGAGCCACTGCAAGAGAAGCCCGCGCACCGCAACGAAAGAGTAGCCCCCGCTCGCTGCAACTAGAGAAAGCCTGCACACAGCAACAAAGACCCAACACAGCCAAAAATAAATAAATTAATAAATACAATTTATTAAAAAAAATAAAGAATAACTCCAGGCACTTATTAAATATGCAGATTTCCATACCCCACCCCAGAAATACTAAATTGGTCTGTTTAATAAATGCTCTGAGTGATCTGTGTGATGAGTTTGGGAAACACTGCTGTAGTTGTTCAAGGGATCTTGCTCAGTAGTAATGGACTCAGTCCATTCCTCAAAGTGCTTTTTTTTTTCCTGTTGAGGAGGAACAGAATATGCCACCCCAAAATATGCCACTTTGGCATGAGAATTATTATTATTATTATTATTTTAAATAAATAAATTTATTTATTTTTGCTGTGTTGGGTCTTCGTTTCTGTGCGAGGGCTTTCTCTAGTTGTGGCAAGCGGGGGCCACTCTTCATTGCAGTGCATGGGCCTCTCACTGTCACGGCCTCTCTCGTTGCGGAGCACAGGCTCCAGACGTGCAGGCTCAGTAGTTGTGGCTCACAGGCCCAGTTGCTCTGTGGCATGTGGGATCTTCCCAGACCAGGGCTCGAACCCGTATCCCCTGCATTGGCAGGCAGATTCTCAACCACTGCGCCACTAGGGAAGCCCCTTATTTTGAACTGAAGACAATCAAGACCCAACAGACTCAGAAAAAGCTGTTTACCTTCCCTTACCTGACTAAAAGAATTTAAATAGAGGGCATGTACCAGGAAGATAGCTAATACCAAAGTTAACTTTTTATATCAGGAAGACTTATCTGCAAGGCACAGCAAACATCTGTTTACTGAACATCTGCCCCTCTCATCTTCCTGTGATTTGTCTTCCCTTTGAAGCCCCTGACCCCACCCGCTTCTCCTTAGCTCAGGATGGCATGGAAGCCTCAACGGCCTGACTGTCTTTGGGTCTCATATCTTTGGGGCTCTCATACATATGAAAATTGTTTTTCTCCTGTTCATCTGTTGTGTGTCAATTTAAATATTAGACCAGCCAAAGAACCTAGAAGGGAAGAAGGGAAAAGCTTTCTGCCCCTACACTGTCAATTAATTTTTTGGCCTGACTTGGGATTCCACAAGGGTCTTGTGTTCTCTCAGAAGAGATGACAAGGATCCTATCCTTCTCATTCTCATCTTCTTCAGGGACTTTGGACTTCTAGCCCCTCTGGCTGAGGCCAGGTCATAAGCCTGTTGTTGGGCCCCAGCTAGAAGAAGTTTATATGTTTTCTCCCTTTTCTTGGGTTATCATTCCCCCTCTTGTTTTAATAAGAATTAATTTTAGAAGAGGTGGTTTGGTGGGCTATTGGTGCCCATTTGGTGCCTTTTATATTAAACCTCCTCTTTTATATTATCTCTAATTAGCCAAGAGTATTTTTGGAACATATACTATATGCAGAACTAGGAATAAAAAGTACATTAAACATGTCTCTACTTTCTGGGACATGTTTGGATTTGGGATAAAGAAAAAGTGCTGGAGATGGATGGTGGTGATATTTGCACAACAATGTGAATGTACATAATTCCACTGAACTGTACACTTAAAAATTATGAAAATGCTACAATGAGGTATCACCTAACACTGGTCAGAATGGCTATCATCAAAAAGTCTACAAATAATAAATTCTGGAAAGGGTGTGGAGAAAAGGGGACCCTCCTACACTGCTGGTGGGAATGTAAATTGGTGTAGCCACTATGGAAAACAGTATGCACATTCCTTAAAAAACTATAAAAATAGAATTACCATATGATCCAGCAATCCCACTTCTGGGCATATATCCAGAGAAGATGAAAACTCTAATTTGAAAAGATACATGCTCCCCAGTGTTCATAGCAGTACTATTTACAATAGCCAAGACATGGAAGCAACCTAAGTGTCCATTGACAGATGAATGGATAAAGAAGATGTGGTATACATATATATATATATATAATACAATGGAATATTACTCAGCCATAAAAAGAGTGAAATAATGCCATTTGCAGCAGAATGGATGAACCTAGAGATTATCATACTAAGTGATGTAAGTCAGACAAAGACAAATATTATATGATATTGCATATATATGGAATCTAAAAAATAGTACAAATGAACTTATTTACAAAACAAACAGACTCATAGACATAGAAAACAAACTTATGGTTACCAAAGCGGGGGGGATAAATCAGGAGTATGGGATTAACAGATACACATTACCATATGTAAAATAGATAAACAACAAGGATTTACTGTATAGCACAGGGAGCTATATTCAATATCTTGTAATAATCTATAATGGAAAACAATTTTAAAAAGAATATATATGTATATGTGTGTGTGTGTGTGTGTGTGTGTGTGTGTGTGTGTGTATCTCACCGAATCACTTTGCTGTACACCTGAAACTAACATAATATTGTAAATCAACTGTACTTCAATAAAAAATTATGAAAATGGTAAATTTTATGTTATGTATGTTTTACCACAATTGAGGGAAAAAACTTTTCAGGCAACAATACACCCTAAAATCAACTGAGGAAAACATTTACAAAGTGATAAACCAGCAAATGTAATGGAGTGCATGAATTTAAAGGGATACTTGAGTAAAGTAGACCAAACACTGAAACAGCCTTTGTGCTAGTTTTGAAGGAGGTAAAGAACCGGTAGATTGGAGAATTGTAACAATGAAAGAGATGGCGTGTGCAAGGAGAACAGTAGATCAGATCCAATACAAAGCAAGTTTCTAAAGGGGAGGGTCTGTCAGAAAGGCAGCCCTCACACTACTGACCAACCTGGGCTTGGGAAGTGTTTGCTGGAGGAATGAGGTGATAAGGAATCGCAGGGAAAATGGTGGAAGGAGAAGTCTCTGCAGGTGGCTGGTGACTATGAGGGATCAACCAGCCCCTTGCTTTGAGTGAGTAGAGAGGTATTGTCTTGATTCAAAGTGACTTTCTGCTAAGTATTCTGGTATTATTACTGTGAAGTTACTGAAAGGAAACTCCTGGAGACCCCTGAGGGGTGAGCTGTTGGAGAGACGGTTAGAAAGGGCCAGAAAAGGTGTACTCATTTCTGGGCCCACTGCCCGACCATGTATCTCTGCCCTGTGCAGGAGCTGGGAAAGAGCTGGAGGTGGGTTTGGGAGCAGAAGCCGGCTCTTACTGGGGAGCCCAGCATGGTCAAGGGATTTGTGGAACAGAGCCAAAAACCTGCTGGGAAGCTGATATGAAACAGGTGGCTTTCCTAAAAGGTGTTATTTATGAGGAGGACCCCAGATTTGTAGGGGGACCTCACTTAGAACAACTGGCGGATGAGCTGAGCTTTATTGGAGGCAAAGATGCTACGAACCGGAGCCACTGTGGCCTCCCAGATGGGGCTGGGGAAGAGGGTGGGAGTGGGGCTGTGTCTGATAATCTCAGCATGCCATTCGAGGCATCTGGGGCAGGTCTGGCACATAGTAGGCGTTCAGTAAATATTTGCTACATTGAAATGAATTGAAAACCCCTTGTTTCTATTCCGTATTTGCTTTTTGTTTGTCTTCGTTTTGCTCTTAGTTTTCTGGTGAAGAGTTATGCCATTTTTTAAAAGAGAAGATATTTGATTCAGCTAAATCCAGCTAAAAGGGGGTGGATCCACATCTAGAACAGAATGGCACCCCCCGCCCCCTCCGGGGGCGCTGCTAATGGCCACTCTTTCACCCTCACAGGCTCCCTTTCCTCCCCTATGCCTTCCTGCATCCCACCTCTGCTCCCATGACACGCTCTCCCTGTGTTCAGATATTGTCTTGCTAATGGCTCCCAAGTCTCCCATCCCGGCTCTATGCCTGCCATATCTAACTGCGTACTGGACATCTCCGCTCTCTTGTTCCTCAGTATCCTGCATCTCAGCATGTCCCAAATTGCACTCGTCATCTCTCCTCTCTGATTCGCTGCTGCCCCTCTCCCTCCAGGATTCCATGTATCCTTGAGACATGTCATTATGTGGACAACACCTCGAGTTGGAAACCTCAGTGCCACACATGACTCCACCATTTTCTTCATTCATCCTCAGTCTTGTGTCTACCTCAGACATGACTCTGGAATCTCACCTCACCTGTCCAAGCCTGCCCCATCCCAGCTATTCCAGATACAAACAGGTACCTCTCTGTTCTGCTGCTGGTGTCAATCAGAGGCAATTCATCCATACAGCTCCAGCCCCTCTCAGAGAGATCTAGCAAGGTTTAGAATTGATTCCTTCTGCCCTGTGCTCAAAGGAGGTACAGAACTTCCTTGGCTCCACAGATTTCTTGGGTTTCTTAGTTCCCCTCCGGAGCCCTAAGTCTCAAGAAAGCCTAGCCAACAAGCTAGGGAGAGTGTGTTCCTTTTTGTTCCTACCAGTTCCCGAGCTCCTGGGGCTCTGGTCTCACATCCACTTCTTTTGGGGGCACTATGAGGCTTAGAGCAGTGGCTGGCAACCTTGGCTGCACATTGGAACCACCTGGGGAAGATTACTGATGCATGGGTACCCACCAAACCAATTAAATCATTCTCTCTGGAGGTGGGGCCCTGCCACTGGCATTTTGTCACGGCTCTCTAGGTGATTTTAATCCCCAGCCAAGGCTGTGAATGACCGGTTTAAAACATCTATTTCCACTCTCTCTGCCTTGGGGTCTCAGAATTACGCCCCCTCTCCAGCTTTGCAGCCTGGCCCTTTCAAGTTTTTCTCCAGGGATAGCAGCTTAACTTGGAATGACTCTGCTACATCCTTGACTATTTTTCATCCAACAATTCATCCATCTATTCTGCACCTGGCACTGGGAAACAAATATAACCACATGCTTAGAGTGGGCATCTATTATTTGGGGGCACCATCCTGTGTCCATTTACTTTGATTTTCCCAACCCTTGGTCTTCCTTTGGCTGTCTGTTTCAGTCCTACTCCAGTCCATGGCCTTCTGTGAGAAGCTCACTCCAGGGCTACATACATGTGGCCCAGACTAAGCCAATAAGGGTGTTTCATCCTCTGGCCACAGCGATTGGCTTAGGGATGGGCCCGTGCCCCAAGTCAGGCCAGTCAGGCATAGTGCAACTCAATTCTGGGACTTTGGTTTGATTTGCTCATTTCTTGCTACATATGAATGTGAGACCAGAGCCAAGAAGAGAGCTTGTCTGAGGATGAGCCCAAACAGAGCAAGGAAAACCCAGGGAGGGACCCTGCCCTCGACCGTCTAGTGGAGGAGACACCTGTTGACACATCCCAAAGGAGCAGTAAAGGGATAATCAGTGAGTTACCTCAGGGCAGTAGAGCAGCATGACCTGGATGTCCCTGGGGGGCACTAGACTGCCCATAGGGTCATTTCTATTTTTGCCTCTTGTAGTTAAATTCTGTGGGGAGGCAGCCAGTGAGGCCCAGCCTCTCCTCAAAGCCGTTGGGTTGTTTGATGATTGACCCCTCTGCCCAGGAGCTGCAGCTTCCCAGGGCCCTGTGTCGCAGGAGGTCGCTGGTTCCTCCCTCCTCATTCAGGCTCCCATCCCTTATGGGAGGCTGATCAAGACACTTCCTCTTCTTCTGTGGTGACCTAAATCGGAAGGAAATCCAAAAAAGAGGGGATGTATGTATATGTGTGGCTGATTCACTTTGCTGTACAGTAGAAACTAACACAACATTGTAAAGCGATTATACTCCAATAAAAGTTAATTATAAAAAAAAAAAAGACACTTCCTCTCCTTTTCTGGCCTTGGCTGAAACCTCACTTAGATCCTCCTAACAAATTTCTCTTGCCTCCAGCCTTTGCCTCTCTGGACCATTCTCCCTACTGCTGCTAGAGAATATAAGATGCTAATCTGATCACACCAGCCTCCTACTTCAGAATTTTCACTCGCTCCCTGTGGCCCTCAGCATCAAGTCCAAACTCCTTAACATGCCCCTGAGGTCTTTCACAATGTGGTACCAACTTACCTCTCATGCCTGGTCACTTCCTACCACACACTATTGAGCTAAACACGTGGATATTCCCTATCATTCCCTGTATGAATCATACCCTTTAATGCCCCCATACCTGAGCTTATTGGCCTTGTCTCCCATACATCCTTTAAGATCCCGCTGAGATGTCCCCTTTCTGAAGCCTTCCCCAGATGAAGTCAATATCTCATGGGACTTTATTCATACCTTGGTTACATTATATTTTGCTTATTAGGTTGTTTGAGGACATAGATTGGTCCTCAATCTATGTCAGAATTGGCGCTAAGTTAAGGTTGAATGAATGAATGAATGCTTTCAGAATCCTCAGAGTCATCTAGGACAGATAGACTTAGGAGAGCCCTGGATGAAAAGAGTAGAGGACAGTTGGGATGTTGGAAGCCATTTAGAGCTCATCTCTCCGAGAGCAGGCCCTCAGTCAGATTGGAAACAGAGGGGCTGGGGCTGGCATCTTAACGAGATGGTCCATAGTCTTCTCTGACCCTCAGGTGCCCTTCAGAGAAATCCTGAAGCTATGAAGAGCTTTGGACACAGGTTGGCAAAATGTTACCAGGCAGGAAGTGCATGAGCTGTTTCCATACAGTTTCAGAATCCTCAAATAAATTTAGTTTATTAATTTTCAGTCTTTTTTTTTTTCTTTTCTTTTTGGTCGCACCAAGCAGCATACAGGACTTCCCCGATCAGGGATCAGACCCGCACTCCCTGCAGTGGAAGCACGGAGTCTTAACCACTGGACCACCAGGGAAGTTCCCGCCGCCGACCACCATTGTTAACATCTTACATTACCACGGAACATGTGTCATAAGGAAGGAACCAACACTGGTACATTACTATTAACTAAACTCTAGACTTTATTTGGATTTCACAGATTTTTCTTCTCTCTCTTCCAGGATCTAATACAGTATTTAGTAAATCATCATGTCACCTTAGTCTCCTCTGGTCTGTGACAGTTTCTCAGTCTTTCCTTGCTTATCATGACCTTGACAGTTTGGAGGAGTACTGATCAGGTAGTTTGTAGAATGTCCCTTGATGTGGATTTGTCTGGTGTGTTTATCATGATTAGACTGGGTTATGGGCTTAGGGAGAAAATAACATACAGATGAAGTATACTTCTCATCACATCCTATCACAGGGTATGTGATACCAACATGGTTTCTCACTGGTGATGTTAACCTCGATCACTTGGTTAAGGTAGTGCCTGCCAGGTTTCTCCACTGTAAAGTTACTGTTTTTCCCTTTCCATTCTCTATTCTTTAGAAGCAAAACATTAGGACATTAAGGCCAGCCTACTCTCAAGGAGGTGGAGGAGGGGAGTGTTAAACGTTACCTCCTGGAGGGACGAGTATCTACACGTATTATTTGAGATTCTTCTGTAGGGAAGATGTGTCTCTTCCCCACTTATTTAATGATTTACATTAGTATGGACTCATATGTATTTATTTTATATTTTGCATTATAATCCTGTACAACGTTATTGATTTTTTTTTTACATCTTTATTGGAGTATAATTGCTTTACAGTGGTGTGTTAGTTTCTGCTTTATAACAAAGTGAATCAGTTATACATATACATATGTTCCCATATCTCTTCCCTCTTGCGTCTCCCTCCCTCCCACCCTCCCTATCCCACCCCTCCAGGTGGTCACAAAGCAGCGAGCTGATCTCCCTGTGCTATGCGGCTGCTTCCCACTAGCTATCTACCTTACGTTTGGCAGTGTATATATGTCCATGCCACTCTCTCGCTTTGTCACAGCTTACCCTTCCCCCTCCCCATATCCTCAAGTCCATTCTCTAGTAGGTCTGTGTCTTTATTCCCGTCTTACCCCTAGGTTCTTCATGACATTTTTTTTTCTTAAATTCCATATATATGTGTTAGCATACGGTATTTGTCTTTCTCTTTCTGACTTACTTCACTCATTGATTGTGTTACTCAAATTGTTCCAGCTTTGGCCATTGGGAGCTCTTTCAGTTAGCTCCTGTATCCCTTCCATGTACCGCCATCCCTTAGCTAGTGGGGAGTAGCCGCATAGCACAGGGAGATCAGCTCGGTGCTTTGTGACCACCCAGAGGGGTGGGATAGGGAGGGTGGGAGGGAGGGAGACGCAAGAGGGAAGAGATATGGGAACATATGTACATGTATAGCTGATTCACTTAGTTATAAAGCAGAAACTAACACACCATTGTAAAGCAATTATACCCCAATAAAGATGTTAAAAAAACCCCAAAACATACTGCCATCCCTTCGGTTTTTTGAGTACCTCCTTACTTTCTGGTACTACAAGATGCTTTATATTGGTCTTGTATTTTCCCTGCCCCAGACTACACTCAGCCATTTCTCCAGGTGCTAACTTTTGAGATACAAGAAGCAGAGATGTGGAATGTTACCCTCCTAGGCACAGAGGGTGCACAGTGCTTATCTGCCCGGGGTGCTTGGGAGATTTGCTGGCAATACAGAGGAACGGTACAGGTGGAGCCGCTCCCTGTTTCCGTAGTTTCACAGGTTTGTATAGCTCTCTGGTGAGCCATCCACGGTTATTCCATTGCCCCGGTTAGAGCGCAGAATGTCCCTCAGACCGGCTATTCATGCCGGGCCATCAGATTCTGGAGCCTCTGCTGCCCACACAGAGTGGCAGGAACTCCAGGTCCCTGAGGTTGTGCTGGTCAAGGTCTGGCCTCTCAGACTTCTGGGGACATCTCTGCCCTGCTCATTCCCAACTCTGGGTCTATCCAAATGCCAGTTTTTATTTTCCCAAGGCTGTTGTTTCAAAGTTGGCTTCTACCCCACCTCCTCTCTCTCATGCACGTTCAGTAGGTGTCCTTGCTTCCGTTAGAAAAAGGAGCCCACCAGGCAAGTGTTCCCTCCACCTCTCTCACCTTCCCCTGTGGACCCTTCTCCCCCCTCCAAGGCCAACGCCTCCGCCTGGGCCTGGACCCCATCCTCTCCCGGTTTCCCCAGGACCTCCCCTTCCTTCTCACATCTTCAGTCTTGTCCCCGCTCACTGGCTCTTCTTTGCTCAACCTAAAAGGATCCTCAAATCTCTTGCCCTAAAAAGAGTCTCCTCGGCCTCGCCTCAGCCTCCAGCCAGCATGGAATCCCCTTGACTGCAGGCCTCTTGATAGGAGAGACTTCACCACTCATTTCCCTTGACAACTGGGGCCACGAAGACCACGTTGATGGGAGATTTTCCACAGAAAAAGGGTGACTGTATTGGCTTCAATGGAGGGAGGAGGTACTGATAGGGAAATTAAGTGGCCTCTCTCTAGGGAAGATTCCAAGATAGTGGAATACTACTGACAAGAACCGGAAGCTTAGACAAGGCTCTGGGTGTCTGGGAAAGCTCCTGAGAGCAGGACCCGTCCTAGGCCTGGAGTTGGGGTTGAAGGAGAGGAGGCCGCTCCCTACGGGAACAGCAGCCCGAGATTGGAGGAAAAGAGGGGCATCCACTTCCAAATCTTGTCTGATCCACCCTTTTCTCTGCCCGTAGGGAAGCCTTTGCCCAGAGTGACAGCCACTTTAATCATGGAGGATTTAACCTCACCTGGGCTCACACCTCTAGCATTGCCCTGCTTTCCGCTGTGTGAAGCAGCCCAAGTGATTCACCAGCCCCACCTGTTTCACCTCACTGCATCTTCCCAAGGTAACTTGGGTGTGCCCTTTCCATCAGTGGAGAGAAAGGAAACTCCCATTCAGGGTTTGGGATACTACTTGGCCCAATGCACTGTGAATCTATCTTCTGGTACTTCTATTCCAGCCGATCCTGCTTCTGCCATTCATCCCCCTTCTGCTGACTTCTCCCTTTGACACTGCCAGAAACCTGCACCCCTAACCAGCTTCACCTGGCCTTTGGAATTCAGCTTGTGATAAGTTTCCTCCAGGACCAAATGCTTATCTAGTCCTGGCTCTAAACAGACTTACCTGTGCTTACAGACCCTGGCCAATTCTGTGTATCTGTGGCCCGACCTATTTGCTAATTCATTCATTCAACAAATATATATATATATATATTTGTGTGTGTGTGTGTGTGTGTGTATGTGTGTGTGTGTGTGTGTGGTACGCGGGCCTCTCACTGTTGTGGCCTCTCCTGTTGTGGAGCACAGGCTCCGGACGCACAGGTTCAGCGGCCATGGCTCACGGGCCTAGCCGCTCCGCGGCATGTGGGATCTTCCCGGACCGGGGCACGAACCCGTGTCCCCTGCATCGGCAGGCGGACTCTCAACCACTGCGCCACCAGGGAAGCCCTCAACAAATATTTATAGAGGACTTTCAGGTACAGTTCGAGGCACTGGAGAGACAATGATGGGCAAAAAGATATGGCTTCATAGAGTGTGCAGATGTGCCTGGGAGACATACTAAATAATTTCACAAATATAAATTACAAACAATAATTTCAATGAAGAAAAAGTACAGGAGTTCACAGTCTTGTCTGGGGCATTAGGTAAAGGTTCCACAAGGAAGTGACAGTTTAACTGAGATCTGAAAATGAGTAGGAATGGACTAGGCAAAGGGGCTGGGGTGTCAGAGACAAGAGAGGACAAAATCTTCCCAGACTGACAGAATGGCATGGGCTGAAGGGAGGATGGCCAGTTGGCTGGAGTGCAGAAAGCAAGGGGAGAAAATAAGAGGAGAAAAGGCTGGAGAGGGCAATGGGGTTACAATGCGGCAGGGCCTTACAGCCATGTTCAGTATCTTGTCTTCATCCCAAGGACAGTGGGAAGGAAACCACTGGAGCATTTTAAGAAGAGTGGTATGATCTGATTTGTAATTGAAAAAATTACTCACAGGGAGTCGCTAGCCACATGAGAAGACCCTGAGGGTTAGCAGGTAAAGTTGTGGTCCCAGGAGACATGAGGGTAGGGTTGGGGTGTTGGCCCTCCTCTATATGCTTGTTCCTTGACTTTTTTACTGTCCTGAGTAAAAAAATCCTGCCCAGGCTCATGTGGGCAGTATGTTCTCAGCAGAAAATGATCCTGTGAAAGGCCCAGAGGGGGGATGAAGATTAGGTTAGTCCCAGTGTCGGCCTTTAGTAGGGGATCCGGACCTGATACGTGGAAAGGAGATTAAGACTGCCCTTCTTTAAGCTCCACTTTTGCCATCTCCATTTCCCTTGCTCTAAGCCAAGTTGATTAAGCCCCCATCCCATCTTTACCCAGGGAAGAGCCCAGAACACCTGCTGCGGGTGTAGGATCCTCCCTGCCCTGCTGGCTTCCAGAATTTCATGGTGGGGGTACCCTGAGCCACCCACCTGGCGGTGGACGGCAAGATGAAAGGTGGCTATAAGGAGGGACATAGCCGTGCCCATCACAGATTCTGAAGACCTTGAGCTCAGATCTGAATGTGTGACCTTGGGCAAATCACTTCCTCTCCTGGGGCCTCGTTCCAGCATCTGCAAACTAAGGGTCGCCCCAAGTCCCCTCCTGCTGCGAGCGGGCCTCTATATCCCCGCAGGCTGGATGCTTGCTCGCGGCACTGCGCCAAGCCCCCGGGTGGGCGTGGGGCGGGGGCGAGCCAATGCCGAATCTCAAAGGTAAGGGGGTGTGCTCAGGAGGGGGGTGGAGACCGCGGGGCGGCGCCGAGAGGACGCCGCACACACGGCCGCGCTCCCAGCCCCTCGGCTGGGCGCCGGCCCCGGGGGCCAAGAGGTTACGTAAGGAGCCGGGCGGCGGGAGCGGGGCGGGGCGGATACCGCCCGAGCGCAGCAGCCCAGCCCCCGGCGACCAAGACCCCGCCCGCCCGCCCGCGCCTGGTGTCGGCGGCGGCGGCGGCGGTGGCGGCGGCAGGCGCGCAGCCCCGCGGAATGGAGCGGCGCCGGGGCTGAGCCGGGCGCGCACGGGCTGCCGCATGTGCCGCGCGGGGAGCGGCTGCAGAGCGGGCGGAGAGCGAACACGAGAGGCCCCGTCGGAGCGGCAGCCGGAGCAGCGCCGGAGATGGGGTGAGTGAGACCGCGCCGCGCGCGCCCCGCGCGCAACCCCAGAGGGGCTGCGGGGCCGCGGCTCGCGTCTCCCGGGCTCGGAGCCCCGAGAGCGAGCGCGCCCCTACACCCCGCGCCGGGACCCTGGAGCCAGCGAGCAGTCGGCTCCTGAGAGCCTGAGGCCGCCTGACTCCGCGCCCTCCGGCCCGGCGCGCGGACACCGGCCAGGGGCACCCCGGCCTGGGCGCGGACTTTCAGCTCCGCGTCCGTGGCCTTTCCCCTCCCAGGCAGCCCGGGCACGGGCGTGGGGGCACCGGGCGGGGACAGGCACCCTGGCCGGCCTCCGTGCTTCGGCCATTCCGTGGTCCCCTCGCTCCGGGCGCGATCAACTCCAGGGCCTGTGTTTTGGAGTCTAAGAAGCAGTTAGTCTTTCTGCACGATTGGGTTTATTACAAACAAAATGAAAATCGAAGTTTTCCTGGAAAGGGAACACACCAAATAATAATAATCCCCAGTGTAGTAATAGTGGACTTTGAGTCTGCTTTGAGATGACTGAGGATGTGTAGATAAGGCTTCAGTCTTTGAAACAACTGAGTTGATGCTCAGGAGAGAAGTTGAAGTACTCTGTCGAAGTGACTAATGCTTCTGAGTATATAAAGTAATTTAAAAAGCAGAATTGATTTCTCCTTGGCGTCTCTCTGAGCAGTAGGCGCTGTGAGTCAGGCAGCCGCTGTGCTAATCACAAAATTAACTCCTTACATCTGCTTACCCGATGTGAGCCCATATTGATGATGTGCTGTGCACACTCAGGGAACGGTTGCTATTCCCATTGTACAGATAAGGAAACTGAGGCCTGAAGTGGTGGGGTGATTTCTCCCAGGTTGGGCAGGCAGCTGATGAGTGTTTGTAGAAGGACGCTGAGCGCATCGGCAGAGGGGAAGCCACAGCCTGCCTGTGGGCTTGGGAGTGGGGGGTGGGTAAGTGAGCCAGAGTTCCTGAGTCTCTGTGTCCCCTGCTGCTAAGTTTAGCGGCCTTCAAACAGCTTCTCAAGACCCAAAGACTTCTGCTGGGTGGGTCTAGAGAGCTTGCTCTCCTGTATGGGATTGGTGAGGAGTGGAAAGGGGAAGGATTGTCCTGGTGGCCTGACCCAGCTCTCATGGGTCAGTGGCTTTGTTGCACCTTACTCCTTACTTTACTCCAGGTAAGTTTCTGGAGTAATTCTACCGAGTGAATTTTATCTGTGTGGTCTGTAAAGTGTTTGGAGGAAACAGAGGGAGGTCAAGAGGAATTTTGAGAAGGGAAGTGTGAGAACTCCAGACCAACATGGGCAGGTCAGGGGGGACAGAGAGGGGCCAGGAGATTTGCTTAAGACATTGGTGCGGATCCAGACTTCACACATGCAGAAGGTGTGAGTGATTCTACCAGAGGCACCCTGGCTGGGAAGCAGTTTTTCTGTAACATTGCCAGTGACCTCTTGGTCAGCGATGAAAGGGCTGCTCTTTGTGCAGTGGGAAGCTTTGAGGCTCTCAGATTTCATACTTTAAAAAAAAAAAGTATGGGAAGAAGGAGTTTGCAGATGTAGGTCTCAAGATGGAAGATAAAAGGGATCTGGGTAATTTTAACACTCTCTCTCCCCCCTCCCCCCAGCCAACACAAAACCAACCCAACACACTTGCATGATCAAAACCAAATATTTAAGTTCTGTGGTTGAGAACAAATAGTTCTGTGGAAATGAAAACGTTTACTCATAAAAGCTTAAAGAAAATGTCAGAAAATAATTTTTGTTTGTAGAGAAGCAGGAGGAGTAGCTTGGAGATTCTGTTTAAACACTGAATATGCCTTTCATGTAATTTTAACATCATCTGATAAATATCTATTACTCACTTCTTGTAGGTACCGGTTGGTTTGTAACTCCTACCTACTTCTGCCATTTTAATATATCCACCTCTTCTATAATTTATTTGAACGTACAAACCATGGCTGTAAGTTGAGATGGAGCTAAGGGCTGGGTAAGCAGTACAGACAGAGGAGGGTGGAGGGAGCCATTTTAACCGAAAATAGAACCAATGTCATCCTTTCCAAGAGTTGAGTAGGATGGAGGGGGATGAACCAAGAGAGGGCAGCCAGTAGAAAGTCTTGCTGTGATCCTACAGCTTTGTCATGGCTCTACTGTCTAGACATGACCAAGATTTAAGGGAAAAAAACAAAAAAACCCTGAGTTTATCTCTTCCCCACTTAAGATGCTTTTCCTCATTCAGATGTTCACTGCTATTTCCCGCTTCTCTTCTGAGAAGTATTTTGCATTAAGTGTGTGGTTTCCCCAGTAAGTTTGTGTTCTCACTTCCCAAGGAAGCTGCTTCATACCTTCTCCCCTTCTCAGACCTCTCTCTCCTCCCCATGCACACCTTGCGTCCCTTTTCATTGACAAAATAGAGCCACAGTCCAAGGAAAAGCCTCATCTTCCTGCCACGCCTACAGTCCCGTGTGCAGCTGCTCCTGTGTTTTCCTTCCCACCTGTTGTCCTACCAGAGGCTCACCCCTCCTGGTGGACCATTCATCCCATCCCCTTTCACCTTGTCAGGGAACATTTCTTGTTCTCTCACCTTCCTCTCTCTCCAGGGTCTTTCCCATCAGTGCACAAACATGTTTTAGTTCAGTGCTGTCCAGTAGAACTTTCCACACTGATGGAAACATTCTGTATCTGCGTGGTCCAGTACCGCTGCCACCAGCCACATGTGGCTCTGGGGCACTTGAAATGTGGCTAGTGCGACCGAGGACCTGAGTTTTTAATTCAAGTTTAAATAGCCACAAGCGGCTAGTGGCCGCCATATCGGACAGGACAGCTTTAGCATCTCTCGTTTTACATCCCTGTCCTTCTGTTCCACCTCTTTGCTCCCCTTCACCTGAAAACATCTCAAAAGAGATGTCCAAACCCACTGTCTCCATTCATTTCCTTCACCTACCATTTGTTAGCCCTTCACAGTCTACAGTCTGGCTTCTGTCCCCACCTCTTCACCAGAACTGTTCGGTCATTGATGACCTTGTCATTGTCTTCCTGCCCTTCTCAGCAGCCTTCCTCCGCCATGGCCACTCCCTCCTCCTTCCCACCACGCTCTCCTGGGTTTCCCCTTCCCTTCCTGACAGCTCCTCTTCAGTCTCGCTGCTGGTTGCTCCTCTGTCTGACCTCAGTGTGATGGGGTGGGTTGTTTAGGAACTTGTCCTGCTTCCTTCTTGCTGTCAACACTCTCTTCCTAGGTAATGTTATCCTATCCCCCCCCCCCCCCCCCATGGCTTTTTAAAATTTTTTAAGTTTTTAAATTTTTATTTATTTATTTTGCGGTACGCAGGCCTCTCACTGTTGTGGCCTCTCCCGTTGCGGAGCACAGGCTCCGGACGCGCAGGCTCAGCGGCCATGGCCCACGGGCCCAGCCGCTCCGCGGCACGTGAGATCCTTCCGGACTGGGGCGCGAACCCGTGTCCCCTGCATTGGCAGGTGGATTCTTAACCACTGTGCCACCAGAGAAGTCCCCCCATGGCTTTAAATACTCTCTATATGCTGGTGACTCCCATGTTTGTATTTCTAACACAGCCCTTTCTCAGGGCTTCCTGCTCTTGTCCACGCATGGAGCTCTTGATATTCCTTCCAGATCTCTCCTTCCCTCTTTCTTCCCCATCCCAGTCCATGGCCCCACCGTCCACCCATTTGCAAGAGTCGTCCTTGATTCTTCTCTCCCTTACCCCTGACATCCAGGCTGTCAGTGGGTCCCAGGGGTTCTACTTCTGGGATATTATCTGGGGTGCATTCTCCTCTCCCTAGAATCATAGCTCCTACTCTAGTCCTGGCCACTGTAGCCTCCTTCCTGGACTAACTTCCTAACAGTCCCCCCAGCTTCCACTCTGGGGTGCCTCCAGTCCATTCTGCACATGGGAGCCCGAGTGATCGGCTTTTCAATCAGGTCACATCACTCTTTTCCTTAAGCACCCTCCAGCCGACAGGCAGCTGGCTTGTGCCCCGCCATCCCAGTCACTCTGGGCATCCCTCACTGCCTTCTGCTAACACTGGCCTCCTTTCTTTTCTTGCCCTGCCTGGGAGGTCTTTGAACTTGCTCTTCCCTCTTCCTGGAATGTTCTTGCCCTGACTCTGCAAATACCTTCCTCCTTCTCATCCTTGGCATTTTGACATCAGGATCTCCTGCTCAGGGAACTTTCCTGACCACCCCTGTTAAATGCTGACAGTAGCCACACTTTGTTCCCACAATTGCTCACCACAGCACACCTGCTGTCGTTTGAGTTCTACCTCCTTGTCTATCATCTGCCTTCCCCAGTAGCATCCCTAGAGGACAGGGTCTTCTGTTTTTCACCAGTGAATCCCAACAGCTAGCACAGTGTCTAGCACCTAATAGGTCCCCAATAAATTTTTTGGTTGAGTTAATGCTTGAATGTGGTGGGCAGCCTTGCTTGGACTATGGCCTGGAAGCTGTGGATTACCTTTTATATAGCACACTAAATTGAGAGTTGCAAGGGCCAAGAGAGAAAGAAATCACATTTGGATGCAGTTTTCTTTTAATGCTAGAGCAAGCCATTTAGCTTTTATTGTGACTTGGGTTCATTTTCAGGCTGTCGGCTCTCACCCGATCAGTGGGGTTGTAAATTACCTTTTTACCCTCCTGCAGAGGGCTAACAGAAAAGCCAGCTTGTCTGCTGTCGTGGCTTGTGGATGATTTTGTCAGTGTTTACAAACAAGATCTACTGTATTTCTGTTTGGCTTCAGTTTACACTCATTTGTTTTGTTCAGCCAAGATTACGTTGCGATGTAACCATCTTGGTTATCTAACACCGTGGGCCTTCTTTTGGTAATCTATACCGATTAGCTTTCTTCTGATGACCATTCCTTCTCCTTTCATTTTCCACTCCCTCTGAATCACACCTAATTACATAGTTCCTACAAATTACAGACTTTTCTTTGGGGTTTGTGTTGACTAAAATAGATAGCAGTCTCTCAGATATATTGAGGAAACTTGTCCTCTCTTGGTCCTGTTGTGGGGTTTTTTGTTTTGTTTTGTTTTGTTTTTTAATTTATTTTTGGCTGCGCGGCGCGGCTTTGGGATCTTAGTTCCCCGACCAGGCCCACGGCAGTGGAATGCAGAGTCCTAACCCCTGGACCACCAGGGAAGTCCCCTGTTGTGGGTTTTTTAAGCTTTCTGAGGTTCACTCAGTCTCTTCATCTGTAAGGCAGTTGGAGAGTCTACTAGGGATCCGGGATGAGCAAACCTACTAGTTAGTTCCTGCCCTTGTGGAGTTTTGAGGAAGAGGAGATAAGCCACATATACAAGTACCAGCTTTATGTGTGAGTTTCAACAAACTATTGTAATCCATAGGGTGTCAGAGGAACTATCTGGGGAACTTAGGAAAGATGCCCCAGTACACTATGGGGAGATGCTTAGGGAGACCATTAGCATGTAGGATCACCCTCATCATTTAGAAGCCCTTAGCGTCACCCTGAGTGTCAGAGATGGAAAAATACACAGTACTTGGCATGGGGTAGACACTAAGTAAATATGTACTGAACGAATGAGTGAATAGGAATAAATGAATACTCACTTTGGGTTGACTTTCACTTTGGGAAGATGCCATCATTCTTGTTGGAAACAGTCCTGAAACAACTGGCCTTGAAGGTTTTAGAATGGAATTGAGGGCACGTTTGCTGCCTGTGCACAGTCCCCTGAAGGAGGACCCAGAGCAGAGCAGGTGGTTTGTTTTTGTCCGCTGGACTCAATGATTTGTGTAAATTACTAGGTTTCTTTTCTGTAATGGCTTCTGGGGAACTTAAGAGACAGATGTGCGGTCCCCCTTAGCAAATTTATCAGACCTCATCCTTTACCTTTATTCCTCATTCAGTTGTATGGCCCTGCCCTTGTTTTACCTTCACCCTTTTTCATCTACCGCTTTTTTTTTTAACAAAATGTAAATAGCTTTGCTTTTTTCTAATTATAAAAATGTTACATGTTCCTACTAAAAAATAACAGCATAAAGGAGGAAGTGAAAATTACTTGTCATCCCACATTGCAGGGATAACCTCCATCAGCAATCGTATGTCTGTCTTTGCAGACTTTTCCATGTATTGGAATATATATGTCTCCGTGTCTAGATCTATGTCTACATAAAACAAGTATATTTTTATCCAAATGGAATCATATCATACATCTGTCTTGTAACATAAGTTTTTCAACTTAAAATACCTTGAATGGACATCTTTCCACACCAATCACTATAAATATACATCATCATTTAAATCCAAAACTACTTCTGATTTGTCATTTTGCTGAATTTTATACATCCTTGCAAACCTGCTTAAGTCCTTTCTAGAACAAGGCAGGGTATAATTTAAAAAATAAAAACGACATTTTGATAATCTTTTAAAGCAGTTGTTTGCTTTAAATGAATTGCTGAAGGAAAGAAATGGTAGAGGAAACCAGGATCACAATTAACGTTGGGTAATTTGCAGTGACTGTGTAATTTTGAGTGAGTCACTGCTCCTTAGTGAATCTTGGTAAGAACACCAAGGATTTGTCGTTGTTGCTAAGGGTGTTGGTGGACCAGGACCCAGCTGCTCAAACTGTTTCTGCTTGTTTGGAAATATCAGGGCAGAGTAATTCTGCTTTAAGACCTGGAGGAGAAGGCGCTCTACAAGCAGAAAGCACCCGTGCCCACCCCTGAGCACCCCTTCTGCTGCAAAGCCCTTTGTCTGGTGGGCATCAGGCCCCTCCTGCAGAGAGGCTTCCCTTGGCGAGGGGATTGGCAGGGACATACATACAGGAGGGACGGGTACAGTCCCTGCTTCAGTTGTCAGGCAATTAAAGAAAAACACCTGGGTAAATCCTGTGACATGTTACTCAGCCAGCATTGGCGTCTAAAACCTTTGGAGAAAGACTTCCTTTTGGCATATGGAGTGGGGCTGGGAGCTCCTTTTCCCTTTGAAAAGAAAAACTTCCTTCACCTTTGTCAGACGAAAGTGAACAGCAGCCCCCAAACAGATTTACAATGGAGAAAAAGCATTTTTCAGAGTATTTGAACTCTCAGGTGTAACAGGTCCTGACCTTGTGGTCTTGAGGGTTAGACTTTGGTTTTTTTCTAGCATGAAGATACATTAAGCAAAAAGCAGCCTCTAGAGGAATTGAGGCAAAGAGCTTCTTTCTAAATTGGCATGTGTTTGGAGATGCTGGTCCCCAAGCCCCGTGTGTTCTGTGTCTGCACTTCCAGGTATTGCTCACGCAGGCTGCCCCCAAGTCGTATTTATAGGCTTGGAGGCACGCGCTGGCAGCAGGAGCCGGTGTCCTATAGCGGGTGTGCGTTGTGTGGGAACAGTGTCAGGTTGGAAACCTCTGCTGAATGTACGATGAAGCCTCCAGAAGTTCTGCCGCCGGGTGCTGTTAGTCATATGGTATCATTCTGGTAGAATTTATTTAAATTATATTTCAAATTAGCTTGTTAGAATAAAAATACACGTGTGGGGAACACATTTAGACATTTGTCAACGACTAGAGATTTTTTTTTCTTTTTAAACAGTTTTATTCACAAGCCTGGTTGATTGTCTTCTTCGTCTTCTTCTTCTGAGGAATTGGGGACCGTGGCGCCCCCTCACCCCATGCAGAAAAGCTTAGGATAAGGCATCGCCACCAGCCAAAGCAGTTAGCTTGAGAGCTGTGCAGTAAGAGACCCTTTGGTACCCAGGTGCCTCCCAGCCGAGTTGAGGCTGAGACCCAGCTACCAGGGGGGCTCTGACGGTCCCTTTTTTGTTGCCTTGTCCTGGGGAGATCTTGGTCCAGATCACCAGTGAGGGGCAGACCTGCCCAGCCAGCCCTTTGTCCTCCTTCCTCCCTTTGTGCTCTGGGGGAAATCTTGTCTGTGGGTTTTGGGGTAGGGGTTGTCCACAGGGATCCAATTAATGAGGAATATTGTAGACCCTGCTGCCCAGGCATTGGATCCCTTTTGGGATTTTTAATTGGGAAAATTTTTAACTGGGGTTGTTGAGATAAATGGAGAACAGGAGAGTTGTTTGTCCTGGGGGGGCGTGGGGTGATGGAGAAAAGGTCCTCCTGGGGAAGAGGAATGGAGCCTGTTTCGGGAGGCTCCAAAGGGCAGGAAAAGGAGGTCTTGGTGGAGGCGGCGTCAAGGCTGATTTCAGGTCATGGGCCTGAGGATGAGCTCTCTAACCCCTCCGAGCGGACCGAAGATGAAACTGGCTGTCTCAGGCTTCCCTGGTGGCGCAGTGGTTGAGAGTCCGCCTGCCACTGCAGGGGACACGGGTTCGTGCCCCGGTCCGGGAGGATCCCACATGCCGCAGAGCGGCTGGGCCCGTGAGCCACGGCCGCTGAGCCTGCGCGTCCGGAGCCTGTGCTGCACAACGGGAGAGGCCACGGCAGTGAGAGGCCCGCGTACCGCAAAAAAACAAGAAAACAAAAAAACTGGCTGTCTCAGCAAGATGAGTCCATTGTCATGGAAGGCCACCTGTCAGGGGGACTCAGGGGGGCTCAGTACAGACCCCAGCCCCCCTGGTTGGCTGTGTGAGCTTGGACAAGTCATTTTATCTCTCTAAGCTTCACTGTCTTCAGCTGTTAAAGGACTGAGACGATTAATGAGAAAAACGTGTGTAAAGCGCTTAGCACAACGTCTCACACGTAAATATTTCATCAGTGGTGGCCAAATTCACCGTGATCATCATGATCATTTCCGTTTTGGGTAGGAGGTTGGCAGGTGTACTCCTCAAGGTACTCCTGAGGTACCTTATGGAGTACATGGTTGGGAATGGTCCATTCTTCATCTTTAATCCTCTTGGGTGCTCCCCTGAGTCCTCAGCTGCTGGCCAGTCCTGAGTACTGCCAAGGTTGGTTCCCTGTCACTGGGTGACCCGGAGAATATGCGGTTTGCCTTCTGAAGCTCTCGTTCGTATCACTAAAGCCTCTCCAGTCGTGCGGGTGGAGGAATGTTACCAGTCCGTGGACATGGAAGGTTAGGAAGCTGACCCACCCATCCCAACAAGAAAGCCAGTCTACCAACCAGTTGCTTTCATGGGGAGGTGCAAGTGTCGACAAAAAACCCAAGGAGCTCTCCCCGTTGTGGGCATCAGACTAGGGATTTGTGTTGCTGGTTACGGAACCCTTCATTGTATATTCATTCTCTTATTCTTTCAAGGAATCGTGGCCGTCTACCTTGTGTCAGGCACTGTTGTAGGTGCTGGGAACAAACACAATGATGACCATTCATGGTCCCATGATGCTTGCAGTCTAGTGGGGAGGTGGACATCAACCAAACATTACCTAGTGGACTAACGTGGGAGGGATATGGGACCAGGGGCCATGTGGACTAGACAGTAGTTGGTTTCAGAGGCTCATATCTCTGATTCCCACCCACTTATATGGATCGGAACTCCTTTCTCATCACCCTTCATCTGTTCATCAGCTCCTGTAGCTTTCTTTTTTATAATTAAAAAAATTTTTTTTAATTAATTAATTTTATTTTTGGCTGCATTGGGTCTTTGTAGCTGTGAGCGGGCTTTCTATAGTTGCAGCGAGTGGGGGCTACTCTTCGTTGCAGTGCATGAGCTTCTCATTGCAGTGGCTTCTCTTGTTGCCGAGCACGGGCTCTAGGCACACAGGCTTCAGTAGTTGTGGCTTGCTGGCTCTAGAGCACAGGCTCAGTAGTTGTGGCACACAGGCTTAGTTGCTCTGCAGCGTGTGGGATCTTCCCGACCAGGGCTCGAACCTGTGTCCCCTGCATTTGCAGGCGGATTCTTAACCACTGTGCCACCAGAGAAGCCCATTCTGTAGCTTTCTTGACTCTTTGACCAATGGCCATCCCCTAGCTCTTGAGCACCCTCTCTGGGCCAGGCTCCAGGAGGACAGAGGTTGTTAGAACAGGGTCCCTGCCCTCCTGAGGCAGATGGATGGTGGGCAGCTAATTAGGGCAGTGAGATTAGCCCTTGTATTGAAATATGAACAAGGATGAAATGCTTAACTCTGCAAGAAGTTAGAGAAGGCTTCTTGAAGGAGATGACCTTGGAACTGAGTCTTGAAGGACGAGTAGGAGTTTCCCAGGCAGACAGAAAGGCAGGACAAGGCGAAGCATTTAGATGGAGAGAGCTTCCCATAGGAGGCAGTGGAGTATGGAGGTCAAGAACAGAAACCTTGTACTCAGGCCTGGCTTGGCCATTCGCTGGCTGTATGACTTGGAGCAAGATACTGACCTTCTTTGACCTTCAGTTTCCTCATCTGTGAAATGGGAATGATAATAGTACCAACGTCATAGTGTGGTTGTGAGGATTAAATGAAATACACATTGTGATGTGCGTTAGCTGTTAGTGGTGGGCAGGGAGGTGAGAAAGAATGTGAAGTACATGGTGAGTGTGGAGAAGGGGTCAGGAAGGTATAGACATGAAGGAAAGGCCTTTGTGCCAAGTGGTTGGGACTTCATCCTGTGGGTGGCAGGGAGCCAGCCATGGGTGAGGCTGGAGGTGGGGGGAGCAGTTAGTCTTGGAACCAGAGAATGAGGCCGGACCCCCAGGGCAGTGGCAGGCAGTGGGCTCAGAGAGGAAGAGGTGACTTGGGGTAGGAGGCAGAAACATGCTGTATCCCATGGAATCGGACTTCAGTCTATACATAATGAGGGAACACTTTCAGTTCTGAAGAGAAGAATGTTACTTGCGTTAGGAAAATTATTCCAGAGGTGGTAATGAAGGGTTGCATAGAAAGTTAAGAGATTAGAGGAAAGAGACCTCATAGGAACTAGCCACAGTCAGGCAAGAAATGTTGAGAGCAGAAAGAAGATATGGCACAGACTTATGTAACGTAAACCTTGCCCTGTTCTGTTCCAGATCGGAGACGGCTTCTAGGAATGAACATAATACAATAAAATAGAAAAATATATGTAAGACACCTTGCTGGAGGTGAGAGGTAGAAAGCTTGAACGTCTTTCCTATAGAGTCGCTAAGTTAGGACACAAATTAAACTATTATTTAATGAGAACTTAGTGGGTTGGAGTTACCATGCAGAGTGTGTCTATATAATATCTCATTTAATTCTCACAACAACCCTCACTTTCATAGTTGGAGACACTGGACTTGAAAAATCAGTAATCTGTTCAAGCTCCTAGCCAGGAAGTGGCAGAGTTGGAAACCAAGTTCAAGCCTGTTTGAGAAGCAGAATCCATGTTCTTGAGATGCACTTTCTGGAGGCCAGAGACGCCCTGAGAGTCAGGTGGGAGGTGGACACACGGCTCTTGATTGTTGGAATGAGAGAAAGGGAGAGGCAGAGCTGCCAGCAGTTCGGATATTTCTAGACGGTATGGCTGAGTGGATGGTGGTGCCATTAACCAAGGTTGGGAACACAAGAGGAGGTGCAGTTTTGGGGAGGGAATTGATGAGGGTTTAGTCTGGGGTGATTATGGTAAATTTCCACTTGTGGTGTGTCATATGGAGTGGCCTCTGTCAGTAGAAATTCAGCCCTAGCACTTAGCAATGCACTTAGCAATTAGGATAGAATCAGAGGTACAGCAATCAGGATAGAATCAGAGGTACAGATTTGAGAGCCATCACCTCTGAGATGGATTTGATCAGCCAAGGAGAGAGTGGGTCAAGAAGGTGAAGATGGAACTCTGGGAAAGGATGACAGTTGAAGAGAAGGAAAAGAAGCCAGTGGGTGAGTCTTAGAGGTGATGACATTGGAGGAAGGCTGGAGGAGAGAGGTGTCGCGGAAGCCAGGGAAGAGGAGGCTGAAAAGGGAGGTGTACTCAACAGGAGTGAAGACCTCAGAAAGCTGGGTGGGGACCCAAGGTGCATGCTGCTAAATACACTGTGCGGGTGGGAGTGTTAGGGCACTGATGGATTTTAAGAGCAGCTTCCGCCAAGTGTGAAGGCAGAAATCCATCTGCAGTGATTTAAGGAGTGAGCATGTGGTAGGGGAATAGAGAAGTCTGGCTGAAGGTGAAGGTGAGTTTGAGGATGAGTCAGGGTAGAAGGAAGGCTGATTTTTATTTCATAATTGAGCATGTTGCAAGTCTGAGGGGGAAGGGAAAGGAGGAGGTTGAAGGCATTAGAGAAAGATGAGAGGCAGTGAGGTTGGAGGCAGGCGGGAACTAGAACAAGAGCTTTCGGCTGGGAGGGTCATCCTTAGAGACCAGGCAAGGTACAGGTATGGAGGCATTTTGAGGCTGTGGTGGAAAGGGGAATGAGGGAGCTGGGTCGACTGGCTTTTTTTTTTTTTTTTTTTTTTAATTTATTTTGGGCTGTGCTGGGTCTTCGTTGCTGCGTGTGGGCTTTCTCTAGTTGCGGCGAATAGGGGCTACTCTTCGTTGCAGTGCACGGGCTTCTCATTGCGGTGGCTTCTCTTGTTGCGGAGCACGGGCTCTAGGCACGCGGGCTTCAGTAGTGGTGGCATGTGGGCTCAGTAGTTGCTGCACACAGGCCCTAGAGCGTGCGGGCTTCAGTAGTTGCGGCACATGGGCTCAGTAGCTGTGGCGCACGGGCTTAGTTGCTCCACGGCATGTGGTATCTTCCCGGACCAGGGCTCAAACCCATGTCCCCTGCCTTGGCAGGCGGATTCTTAACCACTGTGCCACCAGGGAAGTCCCAACTGGCTTTTCCTTCTCAGTGTGAGCTAAGGAATTGATCTGAGAACCAGGCGGTAGTTTGGGAACAGAGGAAATGGTTTGGTACAGCTGGTTGTTGGGGGTGGGGCAGGGAGTTAGCTGGGGCAAATACAGATTTGTGAGCAACCTGAGGGACTGGTTGGAGATTCAGGAATGTGAGTTTGCAAAGGTGCCAGTTGCCACAGCTAGACTACTTGCCAACATCCAAGCGACCTGGGGGCAGGAGCAGAGGCAAGCAGTCCCAGACCCAGATGATGGGCAGTCAGAGACGGCCACCCTGGTTGGATTCCAGGTGCTTTGCTCTCCGCAGCTGTCGGGGATGCTGCGTAGGAGGAGGGGAGAGCCTGCTTCATCCCCATCAGTCCCCTTTTTGCTTTCGCTTCTCTGAGTAGCCAGTCACTGTTCTGTTGTTAATAATTCTTCCAGACCTTTTCTAAAAAATGCATTAAAGTTCTTGCCAGCATGACCTCTTTGAGTAATGAGATCTGTAAGTTTATTAACCTCTGTGAGAAGTGGATTTCCTTGCTCCAGGGGAGCAGATAATCTCTTGGAGGGAATGAACATTAATGTGGTGACCCGCAGGGTCAGCTCGACACCTGAGGGCAGAGGCAGGGTGGGGATGGCTTATCTGTGCCCTCTCCCCCACCATCTGATGTAGGGTGTGTCCCATGGAAGATGGACTGAGTGCTTCTGCACAGCACTGTCTCCTTGACCTCACTCTGTGTCTTGGAGTGGCCCAAAGCTGAGATGGTAAGAAAAACCAGACCGTAACAAAACCTCATTTCTTTTGATGAGTCTGATTCTCTAAGTATGAGAAGGGGAAGGGAGGGCATGGGAGCACTGAGTCTTACGCAGACAAGAATATCTAGACTGTGGGTCAATTCACAGGGCGCCCAGCTAAGTAGCAATGATTCATGACTTCATCTTCTTTAGTTTGGTGTTTGCAGCCTGCTCTAACCTAGCCTGACCTACCCGTCTTCTGTGTACCTGAATACTTGGCCCATGCCCCTCTATATTGTTTATCACATAAAACATTTGATTATAAGATAATGGGTTTTTTTGTTTGTTTGTGGCATGTTTTGTTTTGTTTTGTTTTGTGGCATGCGGGATCTTAGTTCCCTGACCAGGGAATCGCACCTGCGCCCCCTGCATTGGAAGCACAGAGTCTTAACTACTGGACCACCAGGGAAGTCCCTATAATACAATGTTATATCAACATAATATCATAATCTGCTTCCCCCCAATCCTTGCGAACCAGACCAGCACAGTCCAATAGAAATATGAAGGCCACATATGTAATTTTGCATGTTCTATTGTCCATTTTAAAAAAAGCAAAAGAAACAGGTGAAATAAATTTTAATGTATTTTAAACAAATACATCCAAAATAGTATCATTTTAACATTTAATGATTTAAATCAGACATGGTTCCTCTTATTCCCATGGAATTTACATTCTAGTGAGGGAGACAGATTCCGCCTGTCTCTGCCCACTCCCAGCCCTCGCCTCCCCCCAACAACAACAACGAAACCTCTTAAAAGCATCCACAAATAAAGTAACTGCAAGTCATGCTCAGTGCCATGAGAGAGAAGCAAGGGCTGAGACTGACTTTAGAATGTATGTTTATGAGCTGCCTCTGAAGAGGTGACATTTAAGCTGCTACATCACGTGAAGAACAGGAGCAGACCATTCTAGGTGGAGGAGCAGGTGTAAAGACCCAGCGTGGGAAGGAGCTGCCCAGAATGTTTGAGAAATTGAAATCAGACCTGTGGGGCTGGCTGGCAGCAGTGAGGGGAGGGTGCCCAGTCTGAGGTTGGAGAGAAGTAGGAAGGAATGAAGGTGGACAGGACCTCATAGGCTGTGGCATGGACTATGGTGTTTTTTTGTTTGTTTGTTTGTTTTTGCTGTACGCGGGCCTCTCACTGTTGTGGCCTCTCCTGTTGCGGAGCACAGGCTCCCGACGCGCAGGCTCAGCGGCCATGGCTCACGGGCCCACCCCCCCGCGGCATGTGGGATCTTCCCGGACCGGGGCACGAACCCGCATCCCCTGCATCGGCAGGCGGACTCTCAACCACTGCGCCACCAGGGAAGCCCTGGACTATGGTTTTTATTTGAGATGTCGTGAGATTGGATAAGACTGAAGGTTTTTTTAAAAATTTATTTTTGGCCGCGCTGCATGGTGTGTGGGATCTTAGTTCCCTGATCAGGGATCGAATCTGCACCCCCTGTATTGGAAGCACAGAATCACAACCACCTTACCGCCAGGGAAGTCCAAGACTGAAGGGTTTTAATAGACCTGCGACACGGCCCTTCCTAATTTTTAAGAAGACTTTTCTGGTGCTCTGTGGAGAATGGAATGAAGAGGATGAGCCCTGAGCCAGAAGAAGTGATCGGATTCCTGGGTTCCAGTTCAAAGAGGATGCTGGCTGAGCCTAAGGTTGCAGAGGGGAGGGAGTGAAGTGGGCGGATTCCACAGATGGTTTGGAGAACTTTCAGAGGGATTGGATATGGGCTAAGGTTAAGGGAGAGGGAGAACATAAAGAGGACCCATTTGGTTTGGGGGTTAAGCAAACAGTAGGTGTAGGGAGGCCTACAGGAGGAGCAGGTTAGGTGTGGAGTGGGTGAGGCAAGGTCAAGTAACTGCATCATGTTGAGCCAGAGGTTGTGAGTGGAGCTGGGCAGAAGGCAGTGGATTGTACGCAGCTTGGGCTCAGCGGAGGTCACACTGGAGGTAGATTGCGTGAGGTCACGATGGATCGGGAGGGTAGGCAGAGGGGGAGAGGGCTCAGGAACACCCACTGTCGAGGAGCCAGTAGAAGAGGAGGAGCCAGCAAGGAAGACAGAGGAGGAACGCCCGGGGAGGGAGGAGGAACTGGGGCCGTATCTCCAGGAGGAGGGCTTGGGCATCAGTGTCAAGCGCTGCTGAGAAGTGGCCTGGGACTGGGTGCCATGGTGGCCGCTGGTGGCCCTGACCTCAAACCAGTCAGCGACGAGGTGGGGCCGGACACCAGGTGGGCTGGAAGTTGAATGGGAGGCTGGAACAGGGGTTGCATAGGGGATGCGTGGACCACTTGTTCAAGAAGTTGACTGTTTAGGGAGGAGAGGAATGAGACAGCATGAGAGGCTGTGGGTAAAGGGGGAAGGTATTTAAGATAGGAAACTCCAGCATGCACGGATGCTGGCAGGAATGCTGCCCAAGAGAAGCGAGGTGACGGAGGAGCCCAGGCCTTGAGAAGATGACAGGCATGGGGCTCAGGGCATCAGGGGAAGAACTGTCCCTTGGAGTGGGGAGAGGGAGGCACCCTCTCCTGGAAAGGAGGGAAGGAGGCCACAGTGGGAGCTGAAAGAGGCAGGTCTGGGTGGGGTTGAAGATGCATGAGTTCCAGTCCAAGCCTCCTGTTTTCTCCATGATGTTTGAGACAAGGTCATCAGCTCACAGAAAGGGTGGAGGGGCTTCCCTGGTGGCGCAGTGGCTAAGAATCCGCCTGCCAATGCAGGGGATGTGGGTTCGAACCCTGGTCTGGGAAGATCCCACCTGCCACGGAACAACTAAGCCCGTGCGCCACAGCTACTGAGCCTGCACTCTAGAGCCCACGCCACAACTACTGAAGCCCGCGCGCCTAGAGCCCGTGCTCTGCAACAAGAGAAGCCACTGCAATGAGTAGCCCCTGCTCGCCACAACTAGAGAAAGCCCGCGCGCAGCAACGAAGACCCAACGCAGCCAAAAATAAATAAATAAATAAACAAATTAATTAATTAATTGAAAAAAAAGGGTGGAGGACTGGGTGTGGGAAGTTTGAGAAGAAGAAAAAGGTGTGAAATTGGGAGCAGGTGGTAAGCCTCCCAGAGAAACCCAGGCTTTGTGGGCCATTGCAGAGTGACAGTTTGAGGTCCGAGAACATGCCTTTAAAGTGAAACATGTCCACCCAATTTTGTGATGTTGCCCGGTTGCTTGGATGTGGGCATGGGAAGCGGATGGCAGGACGCATCAGGCTGAGGGGCAGGGTATTCCCATGGGGTTGGGAACAGTGATAGCCTGTGGGAAGGGTATGGGCCATTCAGGGAAGGAAGGGAAGTCACTGAAGGGCATGGGGAAGAAGGCATTGGACTGGCGGAGGTCAAGGGGCTGAGTCCAGGGTGCTGGGGGCTATCCGTGTGGATGGTGGTGGTGACAGGAGGTGGCTGGAAGAAGCAGCTGGGCTTAGAGCTGAAGCCCCCGATCAATGACCGGAAACACCTGGAGGCTGGTGAGGGTGGGGAGGGGAGGCAGGTGGCTGGAATGGTCTCGCCTTCAAGCGCTCAGAGAGAGCCACGTGCTGGGGGGGCCACAAGGACACCAGTCGCCCGTCTCCCCTTGTGTTCTGCTTTTGTGGGAGGCGAGAGGAGCAGACTGGCTGTGCGTGGTGTGCGGAGTGCTGTCCTGAGGGACCAGCCTAGGGTCAGTTAAGGCATGAAGGTGAAGGGAATATTCTGGCTGGACAGCTGGTGCCCGCTGATTTCAAGGACTTCAGTGAGGCCACAGAGGATTTGAGAGTGTAGGGGGGAGCGAAGGACTGGCTCCGATTTGGGGATGAACAGAGCAGGGAGGACCGAGAGCCTGGATGATGCTGGGTGACTCAGAGGGTGTGGCCTCCTGGCTCTCCCCGAGGTAAAGGGGTGGGAAGTGGGGCACATCTTCCCGAGTATGTGAAAGACTTGGGGATTTTGAGTTGATGGTGAGTTCCACGTGAGTCCGCTCAGGTGGTGTGGTTGTCTCGAAGGCTGGCTAAAACTTTGAAGACCTCAGTCGAAGTATGAAAATAGCTATAATAGAGGCGATGGGTGTGCTTCACTCTGCATCTAGAATGTTGTATTTGGTTCTGGGTGTCAGAGTTCATCCAATTTAGAAGGGAGAGCAGAGCAGGAGGGGTCTGGACACATGTTTCCTGAGGATGATTTGAAGGAAGTTTTCTTAAAATGAAGTCCCTGTATGCAGTGCAGGGGTCTGTGAACACCCCTCCCCACAAACTGTATGAGCATTGTGTATGTGCATGTGCTTTTCTAGGGAGGATGGCCATAGTTTTTTGTGGTTTTTTGCCATAGTTTTTTTTTTTTTTTTGGTACACAGGCCTCTCACTGTTGCGGCCTCTCCTGTTATAGAGCACAGGCTCCGGACGCGCAAGCTCAGCGGCCATGGCTCACGGGCCCAGCCGCTCCGCGGCATGTGGGATCTTCCCGGACCGGGGCACGAACCCGTGTCCCCTGCATCGACAGGCGGACTCTCAACCACTGCGCCACCAGGGAAGCCCTGCCATAGTTATTTTATCAGATATTCAAAGGGGTCCTTGACTCAAAAAGAGATTAGAACCACTTGTTTAAAGGATTTGGGCATGTTCAGCTTAGAGAGGGGAGAACGTGGGCCAAGAGGTAGGGGGAGGAGAGAGCTGTTTCCATGTAGGTGAGCACTGCCATTTGGAGGAGGGGGATTTGCTCTTGTGGACACGTCTGGGGGAACTCCGGCCAGTGGGAGGGAGGCACAGGCAGCCGGGTGGGTGTCTGAGGGAGCCTGAGGGCACCTGTTACAGGTTGGGTATATACACCGGGCAGGGACAGAAGGAGGTGTCCTGTGATAGCTGCAAAAGCTTTGTCCAGACCTTCCTGTTCTGAGGAGCACACAGCTCTGGGCATTGCCAGGTTTTCCTGTCCTCGGGAAGACCATGTTGTGGGCTGAGCTTCGCTGGGAGAGATGAACCCCCTGCACATGCTCAGGTGTGCGGCTCTGGGGTGCAGAGGCTCCCTGGAAACGTGCCTGCCTTTTTGGAGACAGTGCATTAACTGTCCTTTTAGGGAGTGGGCCCTCCACCCATCCTGGGGCCTCAGGTGACCCCTCTGAGGTGTGGGGACGTGTTCCTTGGGCATTGCCATGGGGTGTGCCTAGCCCCTCTCCATGTCTTATCCGGGGCTGTGAGCCCACCTTTGTGGGCCCTCAGGTGCCCACCTAGATGGCCTGTGGCATCTCTTCCAGGATGTGGAGTTGGGTGAGACGAGCACTGAGTTGGACCTGGGGTTGAGCAGCGCTTCCTGTCTTAGGGGGGCCCTGTACCTCCCTGCAACCAGCGTGTTCCCAAGCAATAGTTGGGCTCCTACCTGACTTTGGCACCAACAGAATCTGATCCGCTAAATTTGAAAGTGACTCCCATGGGACAAAACTGATGATTAATCGAGTTTGGCCTTTGTCAGGGCTTCCTCCCTGTTTTTTCTTCTCTGTTTTTTTTTTTTTTGCTGTACGCGGGCCTCTCACTGTTGTGGCCTCTCCCATTGCGGAGCACAGGCTCCGGACGCGCAGGCTCAGCGGCCATGGCTCACGGGCCTAGCCGCTCTGCGGCATGTGGGATCTTCCCGGACCGGGGCACGAACCTGTATCCCCTGCATCAGCAGGCGGACTCTCAATCACTGCGCCACCAGGGAATCCCTGTTTTTTTTTTTTAAAGCAGGCATGTTTCACCAAGGATGGAATATTCTGGAAAATTGGAATTGGAATCCCACAACCTGATTGAAAGCCATATCCCTTACTTCAAGGGAGGGAGCTAAAAAAAACCCACTCCTTGGCTTCTCCCGTGAATTTTAAATATTCTGAAAGCTTTGCCCACAAAGGAAACAATGCCTCATTCCTTAAATAATTAAGTAGAGTACACCAAGCATGGCTGTGTGGCCCAGGCCTGGTCATACTGTACCTCTGGGAGCCTCTCAGGGGGAGAGCTTGGCTGGGTGCCCAAGGAGGTTCTCCTCATAGAGAAAGGGATGCAGCTTCAAACAGCTGCCTTGCAAGCACCCGTCGAAATTGGCACAGCCCTGGAAATGTCACGAAAGCCGATGAAGGTGTCATGTGATATAATGCAAGTTTTCCCCTGAGAGGCTGCATCCATCAGCTGTTTGTATCAGCCCCGTGAATTCTTAGTTGGTCTTATTTGTCCCTTCACTGCCACGTGACTGCACACGTGAGATGACCGTGTCCTCGGGCCACATCTGCATCCTCCCAACCACTGTAGTGTTGGCACTGGTTTCTATATGTACTTGGTGGAGATTTCTGGAGACTCTGCAGGGGAGAGAAGGCTACTTTATCTTCTGGCGGATGACCCTCCCCTCAGGAGCCATGGTGGCATCTCAGAACTGGCCGATTATTTCCCAGCTTTCTTCCTGTTCTCTAATTACACAGGTTCTTTATCTGTGAGGCCACAGAGTGGTCTGCTGGACAGACATAGGTCATGCTAGACGGTCATTGTGGTGTCTTACTTGGATTCTGTAGAAGATTGAGTTCTGCCAGGAAGAAGGGAAGTAATATTTGTTGATTATCTATAGGCATTATTTCATTTAAGCTTCATGTTTTATGGATAAGGAAATGAGTTCAGAGAGGTTAAGTTACTTGTTTAATGTCACACAGCCAGGACTCTGAGTGGGCTGGTGGTTATATACGTTGTATTACTCTGAGACTTTTACAGTTCCATGACAAAAACAATCTTTGTTTCAAAAGTACAGCTTGAGGTTTAAAAGAAAAGAGATGTGTTTAAGGAAGCTCTGTTAGCACACCTTCCAAAGGGCAGGGGTAATAAACAGGTATTTAGTCTGATGTGAACCCATGACTGTTCATGCAGCTGAGTTTTCTTTCCTTCCTTTTTTTTTTTTAAATCCAAAATGTGCTTATTGGGGTGGTTTCCCATTCATCTTGATTCAGGGTGCTTTTAGTGCTGCCTCTGTCTGAAGGAGCATCCTCCTGTAAGCCTTGCTTTTCCTCCTGTAGGCTGGCAGAGGACAGTAGAGCAGCCAACGCACAAAACTGTGCACGGTTAAAGACGGTGGTGATTTTATAGCGTCCTGGGCATTTCACATCCATGAAATAGGAATTGGGGCTCTGCACCAGGCGCTTCTTCTTGTGTTTCCTCTTCTCCTCCTCTGGAGAGGGATGAAGGAGATCCTTTGCAAGAGGTGTGTTCTCGTGGGGAAGTCATCACCACCGGAATGCAGCTGAGTTTTCTACAGATTTTGCCCTGAATCTACCGAACCCATTCCTTTTCTCATCCTTCTCTCTTCCAGTTTCTCTCTGGTCCTTTTTCTCAGATTTCAGTAGAGGTTCTCAGAATGACTTAATTCTTCAGTCTTCTTGAGTTGTATGTTGCAATCACATCTATTAAGACAATGTTCAGATCACGTAGTAGGCATCTGAGTCCCCAGTAAGTAAACCTGTTAGGCTGGGTCTATGTCGGATGAGTTATGTCGACATTAATCTTGACACAGGGCAGGGTGGTAAGCTCGCCAAAGCCCACATTGCTCTCACCTGCTTTTTGGCTGTGCATCAGGATCTCGCCCACACTTGCCAGGGGTTCAAGCTTTAGCTGATTGCCTGCATTGTTTGTCTGAAAGATGCACGAGAACTTTTTTCCCCCCAAGTGTCCTGGCAGCTTTGCTGTAGCTGGGCCTCTCCTGGCTGTAATAGAAGGAGCTGCCTGTCAGGAACCAGAGCTGGAAGGTGCTTGAGGGATGTGATTTTCAGGACTGGTTTCCCTGTCAGCACTTTATCTCCACAAATGGGAGTGCTTTTCAAGCCCCTTCATCCTAGGGGAGAGGTCAGACTAAGTCTGAAGTAGTGACATTTGGTTCTGTTTGAGCATCTTACAAAAATTGTGTGGTTTCTTTGTATGTTTTTTTCCTAGAGCAAATCCCTTACCCACGAATGGCTAAACTAACCTAGTGAGTCATGAGTGCAGCTTGAAGGGGAAGTCACAGACTGAAATTATGATCTGAAACCTAGATAGGATCTCGTTAAGTGTCTTTTGCTGGGAGGAAGTTCATGGTTGAGCGTCTTCTAGGTAATCTGTTTTTAGAATGAACTTTTTCAGGTAGCCTCTGAAACTCTTCTTGGTAACAGGTAAAATGAACTTCCCCCACATCCATGGGAGCAAATATTTGCATGGCAGCAGCAGGAAGCACTGTTTATGCTCAGATCTCCGTGCCTATGGGCTTCTGATGCTTCATGCTTGGGTTTATCAGAATCAACAGCTTTATCTAGGTCACCTGTATCCAGGTGGCCGCCAGTGGGAACAGAGCTGCGTCCAAGCAGTCTGGGTGGAAGTTGCCCTTGCGAGCAGCGGGTTTAGCCCAGCAATGCAGTTCTTGAATATGAACTTTGCTCCTCCGTTCCCTCAGTTACGTAGTATTTACTGAGTACTTCCAGGGGTGACCTAGACGGATTTGACCTCTGTCCTTGTAGAGCTTACAGTATAGCAGGGGAGATGGAGGTTGAATAATTACAAAAGTAAAAGTCATTCATTCAACAAGTGTTTGTTGAGTATCTCGTCTACCAGGTGCTGCACGTGGTGAACCAGACAAGAATCCCTGCCTTTGTGACACTTACATTTGAACGAGACACACGATAAATCAAACTGTAACAAAGAAGTAAATTTTATGGCATATTAGAGGTGACAAATGCCATGAGCAATAGAGCAGGTAAAGGTGACTGGGAGTAGGAACCGGGCACGGTGGGTGACTGGGTGCCAGTTGCAGAGGGTGGGACGCATGGAATGAAGATTATAGACGGGTTTGGAGATATTGATAAATGACAGGTTTTGACAGGGAGTTGGAGAGGCTGAGGGGGGTTCAAGCAGTTAGGAGGCCAGTTGGAAGGATCATGTATGTGTGGGTCGAAATGACTGAGAATCGGGAGAGAGAGGGCCTGTGATCCTGAAATCATCCAGAAACGAGGGGGAGTGACACGGGGTTGGTGGTTGACAGCAGCAGTGAGGGGTAGAGGATGACAGAGTCTGATGACAAGAGATTGAAGACCTGGGACTTTGAGGGAGGAAAGAAGAGGTAGAGAGGAGCCTGGTCATCCAGCTGTGCTCTGCAGGAGAGGTACAGGGTGTCGCGAGGGCAGATGGTAGGGGTGTCTGGCCTGGAAGGGAGAGGCTGGGGAAGGCTTCTGTGATCATTTATAATAAATATATATTTGATCTTCGTCTTGTTCCTGGCACAGAGCTCCTCAAACCCTTGGAATTTCCTGTGAAGAGAGCCTTACAGGTGTCTTGTTATGTTAATGAGGTGACTGGGAAAGCACCTGAGGATGGGGGACCCAACCACATGATTAGAGGGTTGGAACTTTCAGCCACGCTCCCCCACCTCTGGGGAGGGGAGAGGGACTGGAGGTTGAGTCGATCGCCAATGATGTCATCAGTCACGCCTCTGTAACGAAACCTCCATAGAAACCCGAAAGGGCAGGGTTCAGGGAGCTTCCAGGTTCGTGAACACGTGGGCATTTGGGGCGAGTGGCGCTCAGAGAGAGCAGGGACGTTCTGAGTCCTTTTTCTATACCTTGCTCTATGTGTCTCTTCCATCTGGCTGTTCCCGAGTTATATCCTTTCAGAATAAACCAGTGATCTAGTGAGTAAAATGTTTCTCTGAATTCTGTGAACTGCTCTAGCAAATGAATCAAACTGTTGAGACCTTGAATCTGTCGCCAGCTGGTGAGAAGTACAGGTGGTAACTGGACTTGTGATTGACATACGAAGTGGGGGTGGGCAGGGGTCTTGTGGGACTGAACCTGTAACCTGTGGGATCTGACCCTCTCTGCGGGTGGATGGTGTCAGAATTGAGTTGGATTGTAGGACACCCAGCTGGTGTCTCAGACAGTTGCTTGGTGGTGTGGGGGGAAACCCACACATTGAAATTGGGTGTCGGGACTTCCCTGGAGTGGTTAAGACTTCGCCTTGCAGTGCCGAGAATGTGGGTTCCATCCCTGGTTGGGGAGCTACGATCCCACATGCCGCGTGGTCAAAAAACCAAAACATAAAAAAAAAAAAGAAGAAGTGTTGTAACAAATTCAATAAGGACTTTAAAAACGGTCCACGTAAAAAAAAAAGAAAGAAATTGAGTGCAGAATCTTAGCTTCCCAGGGGAAGTGCTGTTTGAGAGGGTGGTGGGTGGGTGGATGTGGTCCAGAAAGGTCAATAGGGAGCACGAACTCTGGAATGGTCAGGAGGAGGCCTGCCTCACAGATCAGGGGTGAGTGTGGACAGGAGCTGGAGAGACAAGGGGGTTTCCTGAGTTAGTTGTTTAGGGCTGCAGTGGGAAGAGACCTGTTTGGGTGACTGGTGGCTGCATAGAGACCCAGGTGGGCCAGATGGACATTGTCTGTGGCCACCCAGGAGGCCAGCTGTTGAAGCACCCGGTGGGCCAGCTGCTGCCTGCTGCCCCATCTTACTGCCTGGTGGGTGGTTCATCAACATGGTCCAGACAGGCCCCAGGGGCACCTCTAGGAGTTGTGAGCCTTTGGCCAGGAACCTGAAGGTTTGGGGGACTCAGGAGGTATTTTCTGGGTTTTCTCCTGACTGTGGAGACTTTGGGAAGGACTGTGCGGTTGCTGCTGGTGAGCAGGATTTGGATTTCTGGATCATTCCTTAAGGCCTGGGATGACAGCCTTGGTAAGAGATGGATAAGGATGAACCTGTTTGCCCAGAGACCCGCTGAGGTCCTCAGGAGGGCTTCTGCCTGAACATGGCGGCAGGGGAGGCAGCCTGGGGAGGAGGGTCAGGGAACACAGGTGTGGGGCCTCATGGAACAAGTGGGAAGGGAGCCTGAGGGGTGTGTTGGGTTTAGGTGACCCAGGTGACTCCCGCCTGACAACTTTGTGTGCCCTTGGGTGCATTACTTAATCTTTTCCCCCTGTTTTCCTCTGTAAAATGAAGACACAGACACTGATTCTCAAGGTTGTTGGGAAAATGAGGGGAGCTATGTATGTCAGTGCCCAGCACGATGCCAGACACCGACAGGTGATCAATACATGCCAGGACCTCTAGGAAATACCTTTTCCGAGGTACTGCCGAGATCTGGTGAGTAGATCTCAGCATTGCTCTAGGACATGGAAAGGCATTTCCTATTTAAAAACCAGATGCCTTGGGAGAAGAGAGGCACACGAATTGCGCTGCAAATGTGAGCGTGCGTGGAAACCCGTGAATCTGAGGATGGAAGCTTGATGCAGAGCGCTTGGAGGAGATAAGGAAGTGGGGAGAAGTCTACACACAGGCCATCTGGGCCTTCGGAGGGGACAGGCAGTGTGTCCTTGGTATATGGGAAGGAGCACGGGCTGTTCTGGGCACACGTAGGCCCCAACTGTCTGGACACCTGCTAGCTGCCTGGGTCTGCTAAAAGTCGAGTGTCAGACCTTTTCCAAAAGGGAGAAAAACCTGTAGAAGATCCAGTATGATAAATAGCCCCCATCTGATTCATCATAACCAGAGCACAGTGGGATAGGAAAACATGTCATTCTTCTAATAGTCACTTATTTCTGTCTGCTGAAGACCTACCAATGCTGTGTACATTTCCTTCCAAACCTAACGAAGTATAAATGGAACTTGACTGCCTGTTTGCTCGGACCCTTTTGTTCTCTCTCTGCACCCCCTTGTTTTTTTTGTTTTGTTTTTGGGCTGCGCCAGGCGGCCTGCAGGATCTTAGTTCCCCGACCAGGATGGACCCTGGGCCACGGCAGTGGGAGTGCCGAATATTAACCCCTGCACTGCCAGGGAATTCTCTCACCACTTTGTTAAGACATGTCTTCTGGGTGCCAGGCTCTGGCTGTGACATGGCACATAAAACGTAGTCCTGGCCCTTAAGCTCACCCCGGTAGAGCTGTGCTTTCAGGCCAGGCAGAGTGCATCGGGAAAGGTCATTTGTGCAGCACCTGGGGTAAAGGGAGGCGTTGCTGGTGGAAGCCGTAAGCTGGGCCTCCAGCTGTCCTGTTGCAGCCTGGAGCTGAGAGGGTCGGTATATCTCTGCATGCCCCTGTGTGTGTCTGTGTGCATGCACGTGTGTATGTGTGCTCGTGTGTATGTGTGCCTGGAAGGAAAACATTACCTAGCAGTTCTGCTGTAGAGAGGGGTTCCCACTGCTTTCAAACAAATCTGCTTGTTTGCCCTGTGGAATTTCACAGGGGTCACACCAGCCAGCGACTAGTCCCTCTGGGCCCTCTGTGACTTGGGTTCTCTCAAAGCTCTGGCCACAACTTCAAACACTTCCTCTATCAAGGTGCTGCAGGGGCTCTGGAAATGAAGACCTGATTCCTGCCCAAGGGGGCTTACAGTCCAATTTGGGGGGTACAGAACACCTATAGCTACCCAAAGACAAGTCAGAATAATATGAGGGCCACAGAGGAGACACAGAAAGCTGGGCTCCAGAGAGAGAATCCAGTCTGGTGGTGGACCCAGGTGCCCCTGATGGAAGAGGTGACCAAACTGCACTTTGTCTTGAAAGATGGTAGGATCCTGACCAGTGGGGGTGGGCTAAGCGGGGGGTGGCCGTGAACAAGGGGGCATTCCAGGGGGAAGGCACAGCTCCTCTGAAGGCACAGGTATGGGTGAGAGGAACTTCTGTTTTGTTAATCCTGTACGTTGGTGCAGGGGTTGATAGGGAAGAGGAGACAAAGGCTGGGTGAGGTCTTGGATTTGGGCTCCGGGGCTGGGGCTGGGGGCTGCCTTCACAGCCCTTGTATGAATAGCTAGACAGAGCAGATGCCCGTGGTTGGTCTGAATGGGGTGCAGTTGACGCTCTGTAGTACAAGGGAATCCAGCACAAAAAGGCTCCCTTTACTCGTGTATCGCTCGTTTGAGGTCCACAAGGGCTGACTTTCTATTGAACGTGGCCTGTCTCAGCTCCTGCGGGGTCAGCATACACCTGGTGCCATGCGGTTCTGCGGAGCCTCGGGCACGAATTATTTTTGTGCTCCTTCAAATGCCCGTGTTTATTTTTAAACTTGAGCCTTGGTGAGGCAGGGATGTGTCATGCAGGCTTCGCTTTTGAGTGAAAAGGTTCTCTTGGGCTGATGGAACCTGCAAAAGATGTTCCCCATTTAACACTGTCCCTTCTCTTCATTTCATGTCCCAGTGCCTGTATTCCGGCCTTATAGGGAAGGCCACAGAAGTAATTTGCTTTTTAAAAAAAAATCCTGGAAAGAGGAAACCTGCATGCAGTCTGCCAGTCTCATAACTCGCACTGGCAGATCTGTGTCAGGAGGGGCAGTGCTCAGACAAGGAGGGTCTGTGTGCGTGGGAGGTGGGTGGGAGGTGACAAGCTGGGATGTGAACCCGAAACCTGCCGTCCCCACTCCCATTTCCCACCAATGGGAGCCCACGGACAAGGGGCTTAGAATAGAACGTCTGTTATCTCTGCGGCATATGCAAGTTATAACTGAAAAGGTAATGAGATTAACTTAGAGTCCAAGATGAAGGATTCAGCGCATGTGCCTCTGTCTACCCTTCCTCCCCAGAACCCATTAAAATGATAATAAAGAGATTATTAAAAGTATAATCCTATGACAGCAAAGTGAATGGGAGGGGATTAGCAGCAGCTGAGAGATTGCAACAAATTTCTGGACGATAGAAAGCAGATGGAGGTATGGCCACTTCAGAAATGTAGCAGAGAAGCCCCAGAGCCCAGTGGGCCCGAGTGGAGCGGGCCAGTCTGCCCTGCCCAAGAACCCCAGAGAGCCTCTCAACTAAGCCTGCAGGTCCATCCCAGGGCAGAAATGAGACGTGGTGCTGAAAGCTGGGACTTTAATGGAAGGTCTCAGGGGAAAATGAGGACAGGTGAACTTCGTTGGCAGAGGCAAGGCTGGGGGTGTGGGTGCTGGCCTTCTAGAACAAAGCCTTCCTTCGTCCGGCGTGGATCTGGGGTCAATGGATGGTGTTTGAAGCCATGGTACCTACTCAGTTAGATTAGCTGGGGAGGGAACGAGGAGTGCTCTCATGCTGAGGAATCAGAGAGAGGAAGAGGCAGCAAAATAAACGTCTAATCAGGTAACATGGATGAAAGACAATCAATAGTAAAACCAGGCCTTCAAGACACTGAGGGAAAATAATTTTTTAACCATTGGAAAAAATTTTTATATCCTGCAGAGTAGACTGAAAAATGTCCCCTATAAATATCAGGCCCTAATCTCTGGAACCTGTGTTACCTTATAAGGTAAAAAAAGGGTCTGTGGATGTGATTAAGGGGAGGATCTTGAGATGAGGAGATTATGGCGGATTATCCTGGTGAGCCCTGATGCAATCACACGTGTCCCTATGAGGGAGAGACCTAAGGGGATTTTACTATACACAGATACAGAAGAGAGATGGGGACATGAAGACCTCAGCAGAGAGAGATTTGAAGACGGAGGGAGAGGTCAAGGAATGCAACCCTGGAAGCTAGAAAAGGCCAGGAGTCGGATTCTCCCCTCAAGCCTTTGGAGGGAGCTTGACCTTCCTGACACCTTGGTTTTAGCCCAGTGAAACTGATTTCGGACGTCTGGCTTCCACACTGTGAGAGAATGATCCTGTTGTTTTAAGCCACCCAGTTGGTGGTCATGTGTAGCCCTGGGAAGCAAATACACCTAGCCCAATTCATCCAGTGTCAGGGGGGAGAGTGGAGGCAGTTACAGGTCTGCAAGGACTTAAACGTTTACTTCCCACTCATTCTGAGGGTCTACACCAGCCAAACAAGGGTGAAGCCTATGAAGGAGGCAGTTGGGGGCAGAAAGAGAATTGGTAGCTTCTGGGAGCCTGAAGAAAAGAACTTCCAGACAGACGGCTGTGAGTGGGCCTCAGAAGCACCCAGTCCAAATTAGAACTGGAAGTCGTCAGCTCCAAGAATAATATCTCCAGGACAGAGACTGGAATGGATTCCAGGAAATGTTCAGAATGAACAAGAAGCTGGAAGACCACAAGGGTTATAGGAAGATGGGCTGTGTTTCTTTTCTCAATAGGAAAAAGAAGGCAATAGAAAAATGCCACAGAAAAGAAAAATGACCGCAAGCCTGTTGTGATCCAAATGTGAAACGCACTAAGATACCACCACCACCTGCTCTGAACAGTGGGGAGACAGCTGGAGAGGAGAAGCTTCTCTTTGACCTGGATGCTGGGAACTTTTCCCTTTGAGGAGCACTTGGCTCTTGACATTGGAACTGTACAGAAGGAACTAGAATTCCTGGCACATTTCTTGGCTCTGCAGGGAACAATATTTATATAGTCATAATAATGTTCTCTTTTTAAATGGTGATCTAGTGCTCTACTGTGGTAATGTATTAACTGAACTCTTCCTGGACATTCCATTTAATTCCTGGTTGACTCTTTGACTTTTTTTTTTGTTGTTGTAACTAATGCTGGAGTCTGAGGTCAGTTTGACCCATGAAACCTCTTAGTGGGGAGAGTTGAAGAACTGAATTGTTAGACTAGTCATGTGTAATGATGCACCTGAGGCGCCCCAGGTGGAAGAGTGATGGCGGGATTCTGGACGGGGGTGGTTTCGTGGCCCACCTAGACTGTCCCCATTACTGGGCCTTGGTCCTCCTGGATCCTTTCCTGGTGAGCAGCCTGGTGCTGCTTCCCGGAGCAGTGGCCTGTGGGCAGGAGGGGGTGTGGGGTGGGGCAGGCACGCGGCCTTACAGGTGGTGCAAACGGGAGAAACCTGAGCTTGTTTAGATGCCAACAGAAAGGATCCAGAAACAGAGAGAGGCTGTGGCTGTAAGCGAGGCCAGAGCTGCCCAATCTTCTTAACGTCATGGACACACGGAAAATATTTGTACAGCTCATGGGTAAACGGACGAGACTGCTCATGGTCAGAAGTGACCAGCCTGGGCACTCCAGTCGTCCCCGGCTCTGCCGTGCACCCGAGGGTTGAGGAGATCCCCTTGTCAACAAGCGCCTTCCTCCCAACGCCGTGACATCTTTGTACAAATGAGAAAAAAGCCACTTCTTTCTCAAGACACCTTCCAGACGCCTGCTTTCTGCCAGGCAGTTGACAGAGTCAGTGTGCAGAGCTTTTATGAGCCACACCCATGGATGGATGCCCTCCGAGTTCTGTGCCGTGCAGACTCATGGCTCAGCACACCTGTGGCCCATTTGAGGACGCTGCTAGGAAGAAGGTTAAGGGCCTGAGCTGCAGGGGAGCGGACAGAGGCCAGACATGTTCCTGCTGTGTGCTGGCATGCGACTCCTCAGGATTCTGCCGTGCTGACAGAGCCGAAGGTGGGAGCACCTGAAATAGGGCTGCAGGGAGGTGAGGTGTGGGCGCCACGTTCAGGAGAGACACCTGGGCTGGTGCAGGTGCAGACACCTGGGCAGACACCTCGGCGTCATCACGAGGAGATGGTTCTTGAAGCTGTGGAAGTGAGCGTCTGGAAAAGCTCCATGGAGAAGAACTTGGGAACAAGCAAGTAAGCCCCTGTGGATCACCCAGCACCCCTGCTAAGGTGGGGCCTGATATTCAAGTAGAACATGGAAATGAGCCCCCAGTGGGAGGGGAATCTGAGCCCTGTGATGTCCTGTCCCATGGCTTTTGGGCACTGTCCCAACCAGATCGAGGATCCCTGGCAAAGACTTCTGACTGCCGTACCTGAGCCCTCAGGTCTGCACCCTTAGGTGCTGGCTTTCTTCACCCAGTACTCACTCGGTGTCACTGCCAGTATGTGCTGTCTGGGACAGCATCTCATTCATCTCTCTGTCCCTAGGGCCAAGTGTTAGATTTTTGAAGGGCTTTTAGGAGTGTAGATAGAGGTCTGGGCCGGGATGCTTGGAGGATGCAGGGCTCCAGTAGCCCTGCTTGCTCTTGGCCCCGGGTGTCCTTGGGAATCCACTGCCCGGGTGTTCTCCACAACTCTTGACTCTGAGCTGCTCCATGGAGTGTAGGGTCTAGTCCTGTAGAGCTCTGGCCTCGCCAGCTGTCCCAGGGACGCTCTCCGGAACTGAAGGAGGCCTGCTTTGGGGCCCCCACACCTGAACTCTTGGGCCAGATGAGCTGTTTACACATTTGCCCTTGACATTGTGGGTAATAATAGAAAGGAATTTTTGCTTCGTTGGGCACATCCGATATAATTTCCACATTACATCGAAGACAAATCATTTAGTTCAGCAAATAGTTTGGCCCAACTGTGTGCATGGGACTGCAGCAAATAAAAGGCTGGAGAGAGGTGCATTGTTTCTGCATGTCAGAGTAAACTCACGGTGGCTCTAGAACAAGGGATTTATTTTTATTTACTAGGCTTCCTTCTCTTAAGACATACAGTGTTTCAGCCTCATAATGTTAACCACTAAACATGTCACTTCTGCCTTACATGGTGCTGGGACTTGTTGCTGTCCCCACGGGGGCAGGTCCTCTCTGCTTGCGCCTTCCCGTGTGTCTTTGGCGTCATGTGCAATGTCCTTGGGTGTAAAGGAAATGGCTGTCCAGCAGTTCCCACCCAGGGGCCTGGGAGGATAGGAACCAGTGTCCAGGCTATTTTATTATTTCCCCAAGACAAAGGGCAGTTGTTCTGCTTTAGGCTGCTTGGGCAGGTAACCAACGTACCTTCCTTTTTGGCTGGAATCCTATCAGTTCTTGAGGCCACCTTGGTGAAATCCTGCTGATTAGAAAGCTATTTGGGAGTTATACATGACTTCAGTCATAAAGAAGTGAGAAAACAAATTATTCTTTCATAAATACTGCCTGGAAGGTCAACATCTTTCCATCAGTGGGGTCCACAGGGAAGATACGAATAATGAATGGCCACTTCTCGGTCAGTAGGTTGGACACCAGTGGATTAACTGTGAGTTAGAAACAAGCCCAAACAACCACTGAAAACGAGGGTTCTGGCTCTTTCCAGGGCAGTCCGTGGCTTGGAGATATCCAGCCCAGCTCCTGGGCACTTAGAAGGCACCTTGGGTCTCAGTTCTGTTGGTGCCAAGTCCCCATCCAGCTTCTGTCATTTCTGTTCCCTTGCTAGCTAAACTTTTTAAGAAAAAACAGTTTACTGAGGTATAAATGGCATACAAAAAGCTGTACATATTTGATGTACACAACTTAATGAGTTCGGAGATAAGAACACACCTGCGAAACTATCACCACAGTCTATGCCATAAACAAATCCATTCCCTCCAAAACTTCCTCCTGCCCTTCTTGCTTATTATATGTGTGTGTGTGACATAAGAACACTTAACAGAAGATCTTTGCAAGATGGTAAGTATACAATATAATGTTAACTCTTGGCACCGCGCTTTTTTTTTTTTTTTTCTTTTCTTTTTTCTTTTTTGGCTGCGCGGCATGGGGGATCTCAGTGTCCTGACCAGGGACTGAACCCGTGGTGGAAGCATGGAATCTTAACCACTGGACCGCCCGGGAAGTCCCTGTATAAATTTCTTCAGAGCACCTACCCCTCTCCCTCTGTGAACCGTGGTGTTTGGGGTCCTCTCACACCTGTCTTATTTGGTCCAGGTGGTTCTACACTTGACCTCTCGGATGGGAAGCGAGCGACACCGGCCTCTCTCTTGCCCAGACACAATTTCAGGTTGTAGCAAGGCTCACTGTCTTCACCTCACGTGCATTCAATAACCCTCATTTCTCCCTTTGCCAGAGAAAACCCCAGCTCTGTCGTCACCGTTCCCCGGTCTTCCTCATGCACACACAGGTAGCTCCAGAGCTCCCTGGATTCTGAGGCAGAGGCCGTGGTGGTCTTGTTCTGGGGTATTCCCAACGGTCAGCATAGCTCTCCTATGGAGCTGTGGAGTAGATATTTGCTAAGTTAATATATATTTTTATTAGTATGCATATTTATAAGAATGAGATCTTAGTAGGATGCTTTTTTGTAAGCTCTTTTCATTTTAATACTATACGTCCTTAGTAACATCTATAGTCCTAGTGTTGGCGAGCTTTTGTTGGAACTCTGGAACCTATGAGTTCTTGTTTGTTTGTTTGTTTTGTTTTCTTTGAAGAAGAGATTTTGAGTGACACTGAAGCCCTTCAAGTCCTAGCTGGTTCTGTTCAGAAGGAAAGGGGACACAGACTGTACTCAGCAACACCTGTTGGCCTCCTTATTCAGTAACTTCTGGATGTAAATCATTGAATGATAATTTAATGAAGTCAAGAATAAATCATGATGGGTAAAGGAAAAAAGAACATCTTTCCATGTTAGTAAGCACTACAAGTTTTAAAGGCTGAGGGGTATGTCTTGCATGGGTATATTACACTTGATTTAAATAATCCCTCACTTTGGGGCATTTAGGTTATTTACAAGGATTGTGTGTGTGTCAGGGGAGGTGTGTGTAATAAACAGCTCTTCAGTGACTGTCCTTTTGCCCTCATACCTTTGCACGTCCTCATTTATTGCCCTTGAATAGGTTCCTAGAAGTGGAGTTGTTCGAAATTGAGTTATTTGTAGGGAGGTGGATGGACCTAGAGTCTGTCATACAGAGTGAAGTAAGTCAGAAAGAGAAGAACAAATACTGTATGCTAACACACATATATGGAATCTAAAAAAAAATGGTTCTGAAGAACCTAGGGGCAGGACAGGAATAAAGATGCAGACGTAGAGAATGGACTTGAGGACCCGGGGAGGGGGGAGGGTAAGCTGGGACGAAGTGAGAGAGTGGCATGGACATACATACACTACCAAATGTAAAATAGATAGCTAGTGGGAAGCAGCCGCATAGCACAGGGAGATCAGCTCGCTGCTTTGTGACCACCTAGAGGGGTGGGATAGGGAGGGTGGGAGGGAGACACAAGAGGGAGGGGATATGGGGATGTATGTATATGTATAGCTGATTCACTTTGTTATAAAGCAGAAACTAACACACCATTGTAAAACAATTATACTCCAATAAAGAAGTTAAAAAAAAAAAAAAGTGGAGTTGTTGGCTTCAGGAGAACACATTTCTTTTTGGCCGCATGCAGCATGTGGGATCTTAGTTCTCCAACCAGGGATTGAACCCATGCTGCCTGCAGTGGAAGCGCGGAGTCCTAATCACTGGACCTCCAGGGAAGTCCCAGGAGAATGCAGTTTTAATCAATTTATTACTGATTCAATAAATTGCCTCCCAGAGAGCTCTCCTGGTCATACCCCATTAGTAGTGTAAAAGAGACAGATGCGTTCCACTCTAGCAGGCTGGATTTTTTTTTTAATCTTTTTTCTTTTTATTGCGGTAAAATGTACACAACATATGATGTACCATCTTTTTTTAAATTTTATTTTTTTTTATTTTGGTTTTTTGGCTATGAGGCATGTGGGATCTTAGCTCCCCGACCAGGGATTGAACCTGCACGCCCCCGCATTGGAAGGTGAAGTCTTAACCACTGGACCACCAGGGAAGTCCCTGACCATTTTTAAGTGTGCACTTCACTGGCATTAAGTGCTTTCACATTGTTGTACAATCATCACTGCCATCCATCTCCAGAACTTTTTCAGCAGGCAAGTGGTTTTTGTTTTTGTTTTTTTAGTCTTTGCAGTTTGATGCTGAAAAACCTCTCACTGTTTTAGCTCACAGTTCTTTTTTACTGAGAAGGTGCAACTTGCTGTCAAGTGCTGTGGACACTTTTGTGTCTCTGTGCTCTCTGCAGTCTTCAGCATCCTCGGAGCCGCTAGAGGCTCTGGACAGCTCCTTCCTTGAAGCTTTGAGCTCCCGGGCTTGGTGTTGGCCGTCTTCCCTGGCTTCCCTCCCGCTTGCCCAGCTTGCCCAGCTTGCCCACCTCTGCTCCACCTGCCCTTTCAATGCACACTGTTTGCAGTTTTCCCTCTGCTACCTTTGAGCTGTTGTTCTTCAGGGTTGCTGTTCCCTGCCCCATCCTCCTGAGGCCTGCTCCATCCCAGCACACTCTGCCGCTGTTGTTGGAAAATATACATAACGTAAAGTTTAGCATTAAAAAAAAATTATTTATTTATTTATTTTTGGCCGCGCCACGCAGCTTGTGGGATCTTAGTTCCCTGACCCTCGCCCCCTGTGGTGGAAGCTCGGAGTCTTAACCACTGGGCTGCCAGGGAAATCCCAAAGTTTAGCATTTTAACCACTTCTAAGTGTGTTTGCAATTCAGTCGCAGGTAGAACGTTCACAGTGTCGTGAGCCTGTTACTGCTGCCCCTCTCCAGACCTTCTTCATCGTCCCAAACAGAGGCTCTGTACTTGTTAAGCAGTAACGCCCCATTCTCTCCGGCCCCCAACCCCTGGTAATCATCATTCTACTCTCGGTCTCTATGCATTCGGCTGTTTGATTCATATAAGTGGGATCATATAGTATTTGTCCTTTTGTGTCTGGCTTATTTCATTTAGCAGCATATTTTCAGGGTTGATCTGTGTTGTGGTATATGTCAAAATTTCATTCCTTTTTATGTCTGAATAGTATATTCCATTATATATATGTAACCCATTTTGTTTATCCATTCATCTGCTGGTGGACATTTGGGTTGTTTCTACCTTTCGGCCATTGTGAATAACGCAGCTATGAAGATTAGTGTACGAGTATCTGTTTGAGCCCCGGATTTCAGTTCTTTGGGGGTATATACCTAGAAATGGAATAGCTGGATCATTCGGTAATTCTGTGTTGAACTTTTTGAGGAACTGCCAACTGTTTTCCACAGTCCCAGCACACTTTTTGAATAAACGACCAGAAGAGATGGCACCTGAGGCTCCCCAGGCTGAGGGACTCTGCCATGCAGGGAACCTGGACCTGAGAGTCTAGAGAAAAGGATTCAGGCAGGGGGACTGGGACAAGAACCGTTCCCTAAGGCATGTAGAGCTTGACTGTGTAACCTACCATCTGCCTGTCGTAGTTTACTCTTCTAAGCAGTGGCTTCTGTAGCTTTTTAAAGAAGGTAGCCTGAGAGAGAGCTGCTGTTGGGCACAGAAGCAAAGACAGTGGCCAAGACAAGGGGGTAGGAAGGCTCTGGGCTGTAGGTAGACTCTCAGTCAGACTCTCGGTCTCTACCAGCAGGCACCATTGTCCGGAAGCAGCCAAGGGGCTTCCAGCTGCACAAGAGAAGTTCTGGAAGGATCCAGAGCTCTCTTCTTGTAGCTCAAGCCTCTGTGAGGTGGTCAGAGTAGCTTGGAAGCAAAGCAAGAACAGTAGACATGCTCTTGAGGCACTGGGGACTTCCATAACCACCTCTCCCCAGCCCACAGGGATGCTGAGTTTCAACTCTGTCCAGGCCACTCCAGACAAGGGGAGAATGGCAGAGCCCAGGAGAACATCTTCCTAGTCTTTGAGATATGACCTGCCCACAGTCTACAGCTTTGCTTGTATCTCCCAAGGTTGCCTTACCTGAAAACCCTTTGCTTCGGTATTTACTGAACTCCTTCCTTGCCTCTCTCGAAACCTCCATTTTCTGTGTTTTCAATATTTCTAAAAGCATTAAAAAAATTCTCTGTTCATAAGAGACCCTGAAATAGGCAGCCTAGTGTGAGGTGGGTTCCTCCCTGGGACAGCAATGACCCAAGTAAGACAGTGGAGGCCCAGAGTGGGCACACATTCTGTCTGTCTACCTAGGGTGTAGGTCACCTTCATCAAGTACACCATTGTCCCGCTAGAGATGTGTTAGGTATCTGTTAGCCTCTACTTCATGCCCACTGGGAGGGCTGTAATAAAAAAGACAGACAATAACGAGTTCTGGAAAGGATGCAGGCACGTTGGAATTCTCAGACAGTGCTGGTGGGTATGCAGAATGGTTTAGCCTCTTTGGAAATAAGCCAGGCAGTTCCTCAGAAAGTTAAGCATAGAGTTACCATATGACTCTTTCACTCTTAGGTATAAACCCGAGAGCCAAGAAAACACATGGCCACATAAATCTAGTACACAGATATTCATAGCAGCATTATTGATAATAGCCAAAAGGTGGAAACAGTACAAGTGTCCATCGACTAATGAATGGAGAGACAAAATGTAGTGTATCCATACAATGGATTAATATTCAGCCATAAAAAGGAATGAAGTACTGATATATGCTACATGAGGGAGGAACCTTGAAAACATTGTGCTCAGTGTAAAAAGCCAGACACAGAAAGCCACATACTGTGATTCCATGTATATGAAATGTCCAGAACAGGCAAACCCATAGAGACAGAAGGTAGATCAGGGGTTGCCTGGGGCTGGAGGTGGGGAGAATGGAGTGACTGGTAATGAGTGTGAATGGGGTTTTGGGGGTGATGAAAATGCTCTGAAATTAAATAGTGGTGATGGCTGTACAATGCTGTAAGTAAACTGAAAACCACTGAACCATACACTTTCAAAGGGTGAGTTTTATGATATCTGAATTATAGCGCAATGAAAATAATTTTAAAATTATCCATGAAATTTAAATTTCGCCAGTTCTGTATTTGCGTATATGTATGTGTGTGTCCGTGTGTGTGTGCGCGCGCACCAAGTCTGGTGACTCTATACTTGCCACCTATTTTTGTAGAAAATTGTGTATTATAATACACACATAAAATATCTATTAGCCTGAGAGACCAACTGATAGATAGTGTAAATGAATACATCAGCAGTGCTTTTTTGAGGTATGTCTGCACCTTTGGTTTTGTATTTTACACCTTTTGCAATTGACTTGGCAAGTTACCAGCCTCTTCACACCATGCGATTCTAGTTTTACACGAGTGGTTCCTAGGAAAACAAAAAGAGCTTTTTCCCCCTGAACCCAAATTCAGAGTGGTAAGCTATATACTTAACCGCAGTTGGTTTCTAGAACTGGTACTAGGATCCCCCTTGCTGCTACCCAGGAACCCAAAAGACAAAAATGAACCACAAAACCAGTTTGCCATAGTTAGTACTAATTTGCCAGTAAAGGAAAAAATAAATCCCAGACTTCTAAATTTTTTAAGCTATAAAATTTTTTTTTTAATTGTGAAAGTGCACAGTTATTCTTTTTGAAGATTCTCTTTTGTTTAATTTGCTGATGATAACAGGGAGAGAGAGCTAGGTCTCTTTGGGCATATTGAGCTGTCTAAGGTGGAAAAGGGGATTGTCTTCCCTGCAGTGATGTCTCACGCGTGTAATTAATATATTATCATAATATTCCTTTAACTGGCTGCTATTACTAACAAAAAAGCACTTTGCAGGACCTCCCTGGCGGTCCAGTGGTTAAGACTCGGTGCTTCCAATGCGGGGGGCATGGGTTCAATCCCTGGTCAGGGAACTAAGATCCCACATGCTGTGCAGTGTGGCCAAAACGTTAAAAAAAAAAAAAAAAGGAAAGAAAGAAAGCACTTTGCATATATTATCACATTTAATCTAAACAGTCCCTTGAGGTGGTTCTGTTAATGTTGAGGGAAGGGACTTGGCCAAGGTTACACAGATGATCAGGTCCTCCTAGGGAGCATGTACTGTTCCACAGTCTGAACTAGTCTCCCCGTTACTCTTTTTTTTTTTAATAAATTTATTTATAAGTTTATTTACTATTTATTTTTTGGCTGCGTTGGGTCTTGGTTGCTGTGCACGGGCTTTCTCTAGTTGTGGCGAGCGAGGGCTACTCTTCGTTACGGTGCTCGGGCTTCTCATTGCGGTGGCTTCTCTTGTTGCAGAGCACGGGCTCTAGGCATGTGAGCTTCATTAGTTGTGGCTCGCAGGCTCTAGAGCGCAGGCTCAGTAGTTGTGGTGCACGGGCTTAGTTGCTCTGTGGCATGTGGGATCTTCCCGGATCAGGGCTCGAACCCATGTTCTCCGCATTGTCAGGTGGATTCTTAACTACTGTGCCACCAGGGAAGTCCCCGCCGTCCCACCACCACGCCCCCCACTTACTCTCAACAAAGAGAAGCAGCATGATTTTGTGGAGCCTCCCTCCTCTTCTTCAGCTTTGTCTCTGACAGGTAAAAAGAGCCAAGAAAGGAACTAGAATCAAACCCAAACCCTCTTATGTTCCTGACGCGAAATAAGGACTGTTAAGTCGTTTTGGTATATATTTCATATGTCCATCACTTTGTTTTCCTTTCCCGATAAAGGTTGGGCTACATGGTGGCTTCCAATATGATACGAAGCCAACTGGATTTTTGGAAAGCTCTGTCAGCCTGAATGACCCTGAGGACTCTTGAGCTCCCCTGCTCTTTCCTGGCTCCCCTGCTGCTTTCCTGACCCCTGTCCTTCATCTCTAAGGGTGGATCCTCTTCCTACCCCTGTCCTGGGTGTCCCCCAGCTGGGTTGTCCCTCTCCTCCTCTCTGCCTGTGTACTCACCCTGTGTGGTTTCATCCACCTGTGATTTCTGCTCAGCTGCTGCAGTGGGTTCCCCAGTCTAGTCTTCTAACCTTGAAGAGTCACCCTGAAAAGGGGTCCCATTTGCCTTCTTTTTAAAAAAAAAAAAAATTATTCATTTATTTGGCTGCGCCGGGTCTTAGTTGCGGCACTCGGGATCTTTAGTTGTGGCATGCAGGATCTAGTTCCCTGACCAGGGATCGAACCCAGGCCCCCTGCATTGGCAGTGTGGAATCTTAACCGCTGGACCACCGGGGAAGTCCCCCATTTGCTTTCTAACATCTCTTACAGATGGTCCACAGGCAAGGTCCACTCGTCATGACTCACGTTTCCTCTCAACTGCCCAAGCCAGAAAACTTGGGTCTTTTTCCCTCTTATCCTTTTCTACACTTGATCTTTAAAAAAAACCAGCTTTACTGAGATAAAACTCATGCACCGTACAAGTTTACTTATATAAAATATACAATTCATTGATTTCTTTTTACTATATTCAGAGCTTGTACAATCATCAACACAGTCTAATTTTAGAACATTTTTCCCTCCTCAAGGAAACCCAGAACCTGTTACCAGTCACTCCCCATTCCCCCCATTTTATGTTTACTGTAGATGAATACAAAAGCCCTCAACATTTAAAATTGAGAACATTATTTTTCCAGTCTTATAAGAAAATCATATCTGCTTAATTAGGAATGATGTTGCCAAGTCATACCCTCATCGCAGACGCAGAATAAAGTCTTCTCTATTTTGTTTGCATTGCAGTGTAACAGGAAAATCTATGTGCACAGATGTGTTACAGCAAAAGGAAGAACACAGACTGCTCCTTCGGCAATATTTTGCACTCTCTTGAATTAGCCGTCCCAGGAATCGTTAATCGTTATGACTTGGCCGCTTGCCACCTGACTTTTTAGAAATCATCACTTGGATGTTTTCTGGTTCTTGGCTTTTGGTGTTCCTAGCAGGTGAATCATAAAACTCTGCTTTTTGTTTTAAAACTCCCATTTATCACCATAGATTCAGGTGGAATGACCTTTTTTAGTATAAATGTTCAATAGACCACATATAGAGTAAAATCACAAATGTATGTTGAAATCCTAGGATACCTTCCGTAGGTGAAATATCATGCATAGAAGGTGCCTGTTGATTCGGTGGCTGGTTTGTAAGTGCAGGTGACATGCCCATGTGCAACTCAAAAGACGGGCATTGGTGCATCACCTGTGACCCAGCAGTCTTGAGTAGAGAACACAATCTCTTAATGATGATATCCCATAATTATGAGAACAACTACCCAAGTGCATTTAACATTTTTCCTACATATATATTTCTTAGACTGTATTTGGAAGAGAAAATAGCTTTGACATAAATTTTCCACTGAGCACAGTTGGAGACGGTGGCCCCCAAGATAAAGACCAATTTCCTTAGCGTGTCTTTCGGAATCCATGGCTATCTGGCTTCAGCCCACCCTCAGGCCTCATCTCTTCTTTTAAACCTATTTATTTATTTAGGCTGCACCGGGTCTTTGTTGCGGCATGCAGGATCTTTCAGTTGCGACATGCAGACTCTTAGTTGCGTCGTGCATGTGGTATCTGGTTCCCCGACCAGGGATCAAACCTGGGACCCCTGCATTGGGAGCATGGAGTCTTAGCCATGGGAAGTCCCCAGGCCTCATCTCTTGCCACCCACTCCTGTAGCCACAAATAATACTTGCCAGTCTCTGAATATACCTCTCATGTCTGCAGAGTCATTTTCCCCTCACCTGCTAAACCCAGATTTGCTGGACTCTGGGCCCGGGGTAGAGGGGGACGTTTGGAGGAGGGGGAGGAATTTCCAGGAGTAGAAGGGTGCTGTTTGAACACGAGATGGTCTTGCAGTGTTGCTGGTGAGTGTTATTTTCTTCCTTGATCCCGTCCTTGGTCTCATCTTCCCATCATATGTTTACCTATCCTGCATCCTCAGAGAAGCCCCTCACCCACCCCATACAAATACTTGCCTTCCATCACAGATTTGCTTTTCTGAAATTCTGCCTCTCCCCTCCCCGACCACTGGGATCCTCACCCACTGCTCTGGGCCCACCACCCCTTTTGAAGAGTACGGACCCTTTTCCAAAGCACATGGCAATGGACCTCATGGGCCCTCTGGGGCAGCCCTCAGCCTGTGAACCAGTCCCAGAACTTATGCAAACCCACATCACAGGAAACCCGCAGGAGAACGTGGGTTGAGAGCTCCTGAAAAACTGTCAAGCCCTCTATGATAAAGGTAGTGTCATCAAGAAAGCCTGTCAGTGTTCATCAGGGGTACTTTCCTCATTCTGTTCCGTGATGTAAATGTGACCCAAAAAGGGAATCCCTAGTCAGTGGAGTACGAAGATTTGTGACAAATGTGACTTATGTGATATCTCTCACTTATCAGCTCTGTTAATCTGGGCAGTTTTGGGGCAGATGGAAATCACTTCAATAGAATGGGTCTGCTGTGACCCCCTTCAAGGGACTCAGACCAGACAAGGAGATGGACTTCTGGCTAAGGTCCAGCAGGTGCAGGTTTTCCCCAGGGAGTTGCTGGTCCATTGTTCTAACAGGGTTTATGGAATGGTTTCTGTGTCCCCACTGATGGGTAATACTGCCTACATCATATACTTAATTCCTTGGACTTCTGCTTCTAGATTCTGTCTGTTCCATTAGTCTGTCTATTTCTTTGCTCATAGCTCTTCATTTCATTTGCTGTAACTTTATAATAATACATTTCAATATCTGCCTACATTATGGCTAAACCTCCTCATTGCTCTTCATCTTCAGAATTTTCTTGGCTGTCCTCTCATGTTGAGTTTTCCACATGAATAACCCTGTCTAGCTCTAAAAATAATTCTGTTGATATTTGTATTTTGTTAAATGTATGTATGTATTTAGGGGTAATTGACATCTGCGTATATTACTTTTCTCATTTAAGAACAGGATGTCTTATTTATTAAAGTTTTCTTTTGTATGCCTGAGAAGTTATCTTTACTTTTTCTGTGCAGATCTTGCTTACTTTTTAAATTGATTCCTAGAAATTGTATCTTTTTGGCTGCTACTCTAGATGGGATCTTTTAAAATCTATTATATTGTCTCTCTGGTTGTTTGTATATATAGAAAGGCTATTGATGTTATTTTTTTTGTTAGTAATTTTGTACCTAGTCACCTTACTGGATTTCATTATTCCTATTCACTTTTTCTTAGGTGTTCTAGATGTGTGATACTATTATCTGCAAATAATGGTAACTTTATTATGGGGATTTTGTGTGAAAGTAGAACTACAGTATACTTGTGAGTTTGGTAGATTCTTTGCATGAAAGAATTGTGCTAAACCTTTTGTCCATTATCTCCTTTTTCCCCCAGATCTTTTTCCTAGGCTCAGGGATTTGACCCTGCCAACTAGGGGCCTGTTGAGCATCTAGAATGAGGGCTGACAGCCTGATGAGCCCATGCTTCTGTTCCCTCGTGACAGGTGCTCAGTCCAGGGCCTGCATCCTGAGAGCACAAATTAGACGTCTCAAGATGCTATGGTAGGGGACTTCCCTGGTGGTCCAGTGGCTAAGACTCCGTGGTCCCAATGCAGGGGGCCTGGGTTTGATCCCTGGTCAGGGAACTAGATCCCACATGCCGCAACTAAAAGATCAAGCAGGCTGCAACTAAAGATCCCGCCTGAGGCAGTGAAGGTCCCACGTGCTGCAACTAAGAACTGGCACAGCCAAATAAATAAATATTAAAAAAAAAAAAAGAGAGAGAGAGAGAAAGATAACTACCTTGCCCAAGTTTAAAAAAAAAAAGAAGAAAAGATGCTATGGTAGAACTCAAAGGACTAGTGGGAGCCTTTCTGGCGAGTCAGGGGGGAAGGATATTTTAGCCCCAGTGAAGGGCGTGTGCATGGTCATGTGAAAATGCAGGTGCTTTGGAAGTGCTAGCAGAAAAGCAGCAGAGCCTGTGTGGTGAGGGGACAGGGACAGGTGCTCAGGGGTCTGTGGATCATTCTGATGCACTTGGAGCTGGTCCTGTGGGGCATAGAGCCAGGGAAGGTCTTTGAAGCCGGGTGGGCAGTGCCACGCCCATCGAGCTTGGGGCTGCTCCTTTCTCTTGTGCTGTATGCATGGTGTGTGGAAGGATTCAAGAGTCAAGCCAGGTAAGCTCATTAGGGCATCCTCTGAGACTCTGAAACATGTCTAAATGTCTGTAAGGTAATGTCTGAACGGTTTGTTTTAATTCAAAGCAGGTAGAAGCAGGAATAATAAGAATCATGAGGTTTTACAGGTTCCTGTCAGGAAAAGCCTGGTGAACCTTGCAAGTGAGGGATTATCATAAATTAAACTATCATTTTTATTTTATTTTTTCTGCAAAAAGTAGTCATGCCAGTTCTTTGCAGAATCATTTCACATGGAGCCAGAAATCGTTCAAAGGGGGAGTGGTCTGTCTGCCGAGTGTTTTTCATATTCCAGGCATATGTCTGTTTCACAGTGTCTAATTATTCTTGGGGACAATTACTGTCAGGTTCCAAAATGTGTTCAATGAGCAACAATTGGTGTTTATTCAGCTCTAAAAAGACTATGCAAGGGAACGGTAGGTTGTTATTGTCTGCCTAAAGAAACGTTCTGCCATCCGGAAACATCTGCTTTCTATTTAAAGCACTGAAGAAGAAATGGGAGTATATTTGAAATATACTCCCTAAGCATCAAACACCAAAGAAAGGAGAATAAAATTGGGTATGAAGGTAATTTCTGTTCTCTGATACACACTCTCTTCAGCTTTTCCCTGCTGGGAAGGAAAGGTGCCCTCTTGGCTTGGAAAGTTCTGCTTCTCTTGAATTTTTCTATTTATACTGATTTGCACACTTCCAGGAACTGACTTCTGTGTCCTAGTTCCAGCTCTTTTAGTTTCTCAGGTAGGACAAGGTGCTCTTTCAGAGTTGGGGTCTGCTTTTCTGTATTTTGTGGTGAGGTTTGTTCTCTGATTTTGCTCATAAAGATGTAAAGATTTGCTGTGCACGTTGCCTGAAATCACCCTGTGACCTTCAGTTTTCTACGTGGAGAATGCTGCCCACTCGCAGCTCTGTCCAGAGGGTTTTAACCCTCTGAGAACATATACAGTCTGCTTGGGGTGCAGTAAATTTTCTGTGAAGGTCAATATGTTAGTTACCTATCACTGTGTAATCAAGTGCTACAAATTTAGTAGCTTAAAACAAAACACATTTCTGTGTATATCCTGGACAATTGTTGAAACAAAGAATTAACGGGTTAGAGGGCTGTAGTCTAAATCAGAATATGTGGGTGTGCTCTCATCATTATAACCCCTTTTGACAATAAAAAAAAAAGGATAAAATATATCTGCATTGCCTTTACCTGGTTTTGAAAGCAGAGTGGTTATGACCTGAAAGGGAATTTATAGGCAATGGGTTTGAAAGCAGGCTGAAGGCCAAGATTTCAGAGACAAAGGTAGGTTACTTCAAGCACTTCCCATAAGTGCCAGTAGATATTTATAAAGTACATCTAGAAAGATATATTCAAAAACTACATAAGTGTTTCCTTTGGAGAGAACTGAAGGCATAGAGACAGGAGAGAGTTGTGCCTTTCACTGTATGCCCTTTGGTGTCATCGAAATTTTGTACCATGTTCACATATTATCTATTGAAAAACTGTTAATAAAAAAATAGGAGACCTGATTCCTACTCACAGAAAAACAAAAACAAACAAAAAAACACATTTCTGTGAGTCAGAAGTCTGGGAATGGCTTAGCTAGGTCCTCTGCTTCAGGGTCTCTTAGGAGGTGTCATCAAGGTGTCAGCCAGGAGTGGGGTCTCATCTGAAGGCTCGAGTGTGGACAGATAAGCTTCTAAGCAGTTGTTGGCAGAATTTCAGTTCCTCAAGGATATTGGACTAAGGGCCTCCGTTCTTCTCTGGCTGAAGGTCACCCTCTCTGGCTGGAGTTGCTGTGGGATGATCCTCCCCAACATGGCAACTTGCTTCAGCAAAGCCAGCAAGAGAGTCAATCAAGGGAGTCTGCTAGCAAGACAGAAGTCACAGTCCTCTGTCACTTGCTCAAAGTGACCTCCTGTCACCTTCACCATATTCTGTTGGTTAAAAGCAAGTCACAGGTCCCACCCATGCTCACAGGGAGGGGATTACACAGGGGATCACAGGAGTCACATCAGAACTGCCTACTACAGACAGGTATTATTTTAGGAAGAGAGTATAATGGCTAAGGGGGGGGGTTGTCTGTGTCACTTAGAACTGACTTCAAAGCTCAGATCTGCCACTTACTAACTGTGTAACCCAAGGCCAAGGTCCTTGGCCTCTCTGAGCCCCGTTTCCCCACCTGGATCCCCATAGAATCATTGGGATCTTAAATGAGAGCTCATATGTGAAGCCTGGCAGATGGTAAATACTCAGTAAATATTAGTTGGCTTTAAACTAAATGTCAGCTAAATATTAACTGGCTTTTCTTTCCATCTCCCCTCTTTTTTTCTTTAAATACCATTCGATTTTTGAATTTTAGAAGAATAAGATAGAACTCTCCAGTGGCCAAGGACTTGGTTATTCACATGGAAATCCCAGTACTGTGGGTAGTTTTCTGGACCCAAAGCTGTGCCAAGCTGGCCTCCAGGTCCCCAGGCCTGAGGATCGCAGGTCTTTGACCTCAGAAGGGCTGTGGCTCTTCCCATAGTGCCCACCCTCAGCATGGGGTCTGTGGGTCTCCCTTCCTGGGTCACTGTGCTGTCTCCACGCTGGAGCAGCCATTTCCCCTGCAGAGGCCTGACCACAGGACCAGGGCTGCAGCCACTGAGGGTATGGCCAGCTGAGCCAACCGTGTCTCCCAACGTCCTTGCATTTCTGGTTGGGGTCCCGCCATGGCGTCACTCCATCCCCAGAGCTGAGCGGACAGATTTGGAGATGGGGTCCTTCTTGTCTACATGCTCACCTTGACCTGAATCATGCCAAGCAGATGACTTGTGGCTTTGGCTTATCCGTGGTCAGAAATCTCTACCAGCTTCTCTTGTCTCCCTGTCCCTCCCCCACCGTCCCTCTCCACCTTGCTCTCCTCACTCCCTCGCTCCTGTAGGCCTCAGGCACACAGAGCACTTTCAGAAGGTCGCTGCTTGACCACCACAGGCTGCTGTCTGTCCTGACCAGAGCACCTCTGCCTCTCCGTGCCCCTCCCCCCAGCCTTTGCACCCAAATATCCTGTTCTCTGTCCCTCTGTTGTCGCCTTTACGCTGTGGAAGGATGTCTTGGAGTCGTTTCCGTCATTCTGGAGGAGAGATGATAGCTGTAGGGGTGACTTCTTCCATTATTTCTAGAGTGTCTGATAATGTCTAATGTGAGTATCTCCCCAGATTCCTAGAGGATAAAAATCACCTGTAGCTCTTGTTAAAAATAGAGCTACCCAGGCCCCATCCCTGGACAGCCAGGTTCCTGCCGGGATAGATTGGGGCCCAGGAATTTGTATTTTTACTAAATGCCCCAGCTAATTCCTCTCAGAGGTTGAGGAAACACTGGTCTAAAGGTCCTAAAACCTAGACCCAGTCCCTCTTCCCCGGTGTGGAGGACACAAGGGAAGAACCGAAAGTCTGGCTCCTTCCCCTGGGAGGGCTCCTGGGTGACCCTGGGTCCCTGCCCAGCTCGTAGTGCTCTGTAAAAGAGAGGCAGAGATTTTAGCATAATTCAATTCTTTTTTTTAAATTGAGGTATAATTGACATATTAACATTATTTTGTTTCAAATGCACTACGTAATGATTCAATATTTGTACACATTGCATAATTCGGTTCTTTTAAAAACCTCTTCTGTATTCCTGCCCTTTCAATTGCTCCCTCCTCTTAAATATGCAGAATTCCCTGTGAGCAAGTGCTTTCTCTTATGGTGCTGTACTTGGATGATTAGCAAAACATGGTGCCAGGGCTGCAGTAGCACAGCTGGGGGATGCAGATGTCAGGCTTCCCCACGTGGATTGATAAGGAGGGCTGGTATTCACAGGCACACACGTTCCCCCACGGGCTGGCCCCTCTCGACAACAGATGCAGGAAATTACAGTGAGAATATTCCTTTTGTTTCTACAGCTGTTACCCTGCGGCTGGAAGGGTGTTGATTTAGAATTGAGTGGGTGGGTGAACTTGGTCACTGTTGAGGGAAGACAAAACGGCTTAGTGATCCACACCCCAGAGGCGCTTGCCCAGCTCCTGGGACCTAGAAGGGAAGCTTCAGGGGGCTAGGAATGCTGGGCTGTGTCCGTCTGGAAGGCTGGATTCTAGAAACAGCTGCATTGAGGTAGCAGGAAGAGCATGCCCTGGGCTTTTATTGATTCAGAGAAATAGTCATGAAAAAGTTTCTGCGTTTATCTACATCCACAATTGATGGTTAATGCCAGTATTCATGGTGTTATTCAGTATTCCTTGCATGAGGCTCAAATAAATAGTAATTTGCTTTGCTAGGAAAAAGTTTCTCTCTTTAATGAGCCTTCTATAGCCAGGATGGGTTGAAAGACAGCTTTACCTAAAACCACTCCATCGAGAGACGGGAACACTTAAAATTCACTTTTCCTTTTGATTTTATTTTTTGTTTCCGCTTGGGTGTCCTCTTATGTCATCTCTTTGACATTATGAGGATTAAAAAAATTTAATTTTTCTGATTTTGATTTAATTTTATACCTCTAATAAGTGCTTATTAAATCTATAGTATTTTATGAATGATGGGATTATTTTCACATTCTGCTGGCTTCCCCCCACCCATTTTGTCTTATTTTGGACCACTTAAAAGGATTTTCGAGCCAGTTTGCCTGAAGACCCTTTCTTCAAAAATAATTATATTAAAAAAAATTATATTTTGTAATGAGTCTATGATTTATTTTGTGTTACTCTGTGAAGTAGATACCTTAAAATATGAAATGCAGTGAAATCCATTACAGTTTTTATCCACCTGCCTTATTAGTGCTTATTGTCAAGATCTAATTAATTCCTCACTCAACAGAAAGAAACATAGATACTGTGCTAATTCGGTTAATAATCGCATGAAGAATTTACAGGCATGTGAGTGAAAAAGCAACAACAATACAGAGGCAAGAATAACAAAAGAGAGATTTGATGAACATTACATAAAACCCAAAGATTTATAAGTTGGAAACATAAAACTTTAAGGCTCGGTCAGTTATAAATGAATGCATCATTCATAAAATGCTGCAAATCTGAGAAGTATTTAGTAGAAATATAATATGAAGTCACAAATGGTTTGCAAAATCCTAAAACTGTTGCATAATCCTCCCCGCTCCCCAGTGAATTTGTTGCAAAATCCTAAAAATGCCAACAGGATGTCAGAAAAAGAATAGGACACTTGACGGAGAGGCAAAAACACCGCACCGGGAGTTGCCTTCTTTTTTTTTTTAACATCTTTATTGGATTATAATTGCTTTACAATGGTGTGTTAGTTTCTGCTTTATAACAAAGTGAATCAGTTATACATATACATATGTTCCCATATCTCTTCCCTCTTGCGTCTCCCTCCGTCCCACCCTCCCTATCCCACCCCTCTAGGTGGTCACAAACCACGAAGCTGATCTCCCTGTGCTATGCGGCTGCTTCCCACTAGCTACGTGTTTTACATTTGGTAGTGTATATATGTACATGCCACTCTCTTACTTTGTCACAGCTCACCCTTCCTCCTCCCCATATCCTCAAGTCCATTCTCTAGTAGGTCTGTGTCTTTATTCCCGTCTTACCCCTAGGTTCTTCATGACCTTTTTTTTTTTTCCTTAGATTCCATATATATGTGTTAGCATATGGTATTTGTTTTTCTCTTTCTGACTTACTTCACTCTGTATGACAGACTCTAGGTCCATCCACCTCACTACAAATAACTCAGTTTCGTTTCTTTTTATGACTGAGTAATATTCCATTGTATATATGTGCCACATCTTCTTTATCCATTCATCTGTCAGTAGACACTTAGGTTGCTTCCATGTCCTGGCTATTGTAAATAGAGCTGCAATGAACATTTTGGTACATGACTCTTTTTGAATTATGGTAAAAGGAATCCAAATTGGAAAAGAAGAAGTAAAACTGTCACTGTTTGCTGATGACATGATACTATACATAGAGAATCCTAAAGATGCTACCAGAAAACTACTAGAGTTAATCAATGAATTTCGTAAAGTAGCAGGATACAAAATTAATGCACAGAAATCTCTGGCATTCCTATACACTAATGATGAAAAATCTGAAAGTGAAATTAAGAAAACACTCCCATTTACCATTGCAACAAAAAGAATAAAATATCTAGGAATAAACCTACCTAAGGAGACAAAAGACCTGTATGCAGAAAATTATAAGACTCTGATGAAAGAAATTAAAGATGATACAAATAGATGGAGAGATATACCATGTTCTTGGATTGGGAGTTGCCTTTTAAGCAAATTTCTCATTAGGCCAATTGCCCCGCAGCCTCAGGGTGTTGGGTTTCAGTAACTACTCCGCTGGTGTCTCTTTTATTCTCCTCTCTTCCCTTTTTTTATTTTAATTGTTCTCAGGCTTATGTATCTTTCTCCATAAACGATTAAAATCTTAGGTGGCTTAGTTGTATAATCATAAATTATACATAAAGTTCCATCAACTCATTCGCCCATCTCTCCTCTTGCAGAGAACAGCCCATCTTCACCACCCGAGCCCACGTTTTCCAGATCGACCCCAACACCAAGAAGAACTGGGTGCCTGCGAGCAAGCAGGCCGTCACAGTCTCCTACTTCTACGATGTCACAAGGAACAGCTATCGGATCATCAGTGTGGATGGAGCCAAGGTACCATCTCGCCGGCTCACTTGAAGTCACTTATTTTCATCAAAAGCAATAGGATACATTTGAAAAGTGGAGGGAAAAGGGTGCACCCCAAAACCCGCCACCTTAACAGAGATGTTATTGTTATCATGTCTTTATAATCACAGATCCCGCTTTTTTCTTTTTTCATTTAAAATTATGGCCAATTAAAAAAAATTTCCCTGTTAGCACGCTGTCTTCATAACTAGCATTTTAATGCTATTTTAATAATTCCACCAAGGACCTATAATGTCCTTAATCTCTCCCCTTATGGTTAGCTACTGAAGTGGCTTCCAGTTTTTTACTATTATAGATAATGAGCATCTTCATGAAACAGATCACCTCATTTGGTCATCATGCCTATTGCTTTTCGGATATTTCCTTAGGATAGATTTATGGAAGTAATGTTATAGGTCAAGATGTTAACGCTTTATGGCTCTTGATGGTTATTACCAAATGGCTTTCCGAAGAGTTCTGTCTTCCAGCATGTATGAGAATGCCAGTTTGTTGCACCCCCGACAGCATTGGGTATTGTAACTAGTCTGGTGTTGGTGTTATTAGGCATGGGAGTTGAATTTTATTCAATGGTTTTGGAGTATTTCTTGAGATAATTTTTTTCCTGGTGTTTTCATTATTCTGCTGTCTTCCTCAATATTTTTGCCACATTATGATGGGAGCAGAATAAAGAAGGATTATCAGTAGACGTATCACCGAGTTTACAAAAGAAAAAAAAAGTAGACTTGATGCTTTATAGTTTCTTTTCTGTCTTTAATCTGTGTTCATCCTGATGGACATTTTTACATGGATAATCTGCTCTCACCTGAAATTCAGTGTATCTGAAGCTGAATTCCCCTATTTGCCCTCTAAACCACCTCTCCATTTTCACTTCCCAGTCACTTGTTGCTGGAAGGAAGGAAGGGAGGGAGGAAGGAAGGGAGGGAGGGAGGAAGGGAGGGAGGGAGGAAGGGAGGAAAGAAAGAAGGAAATGGAAAAGCACAGTCATTCCCTTTTTAGTTGGTAGAATGAATCTGCCTTTGAAGTGTGTCACGTTTATACCTAATGCTTTGTTTCAAGGCCATAACTCTTGTCCTGGTACAGTCTTGCTCAGACTGTTGCAGTAGCCTTCTGACTGGCCTCCTCTCGCCTGCAATCTGCCCCTAGGTCAGCGTTCCTGGGGAGTTGGGTCAGGGCTGGGTAGTAGAATGGGGCCTGGCTGTGGGCTTCTCCCTCCACAACCCCACAACCACAGAGCAGGCGGCATGGGAAGCCTCCGCTGACCAGGGTTCTGATGAGTGCTCAGGAAGGGTAGAAGTGCCTGGCGCATAGTAGATAGGCACCTTGTGTTTGAGGATTGACTATCTGAGAGATGCCTTTATTATTTCTTTTCTTCTGGGAGACATGGTGATCTGGCGCTTGTATTACCACTTTCCTTCTCTGTGCTTTTGAGCTGGAATCTTCTCACCCCTTGCCAGGATGTTCTGCTAGCAGTGGTGAATCAAACTGACTTGCTTTCTTTTATCTGTAGATTCTGTGAGTTCATCCGCCATCCCTTGAGATGGGTTTGCACTTCTGTCAGTTGAGTTATCCCAGGACAGAGTGGGCTTAAATACAGATAAAGTGCATTTTATCTGTATTTAAATACAGATAAAATGCACTTCCTTAGAGGAAGCGCTTTAGTCCTATTAGCTGGGCTTTGAGTAATTTGTCAATGTGTCAGCGTTGTACGGGTCTGCAGCTCCTGAAGTCTGTGACAGTGGTGGGGTCCGAGCCAAACGAGCTAGCTCTGAGAAATCAGGTGGGTGGAGGAGGGTGGGCTATCCGCCGGCTGAAGAATAGAGCTAGTTCCGGCTCAGTGCGGGGGATCCATCAAGTTATGGAGTCACTTAAAAAGTGGGAATTGGGAACCTAGGCTGTGGGGTGCCACTGGAATCCAGCAATGGAGCCTGCGGCCCTCTGGCCACGCCTTCTAAGCGCCACACCACCTGGCATTCCAGGAGCCCACCCAGAGTTCCTGCCTTACTAGCAGGGCACAGGCACTGTGACGGGGCCTTGTTCAGCGAAAGGGAGTGTCCTGTGACAGAGCATAAGGCCCAGAGGAGTGGGTAGGGACCAGCCTTAGTGGTTTAGTCCCTGTGCCTGGCACTTGGGGCCGCGGGTGGGTGGCAACTGTCCTGCCCTGAGAACTGGAGCACAGAATACCAGACAGTGGTCCCCAGGCCTCCTCAGCTCAGCTGTACCTTGCCTGGAGCTGCTCAGCAACAATGTGCAAAACCAGCAGGCCGGGTCTCGGTCAGATCCTGTGCCTCCAGCCGCTCCACAGGTCAGGTGAGACATGGAGAAGGACCCCCGGATGGTGATTTCCCCAGAGTGGTAGCAGCTCTTGACACTGCCCGGTCTTCTGCACCTTCCTCCTCCCCACCCACGGCTGAGTTCCTGATCCCCCCAGCCCCAGCTTCTGCCCTGCCCCAATAATCCAGATGGATCTCCTTCCTCCCTAGGGGCTGGAGTAGGGCGCCGTCTGCTGACCTGATGCCAGTGCCGCGCTGTCCCAGGGCCCTTGTCCGCTGCCCCTCTGCATCCCACCCCTGCCTCTGGATCCTCATCCTTGCCTTCCACCACGTTGGGACAACCCCACTTTGTTTTAGGCCTTTGATTCCAAATGTTAAAGGAACTAAGATGACAGATGGTCAGATGCTTTTAGCCTTTGGGGTGGTGTCTTGGCTACACCTCTGACCTTGGGCAGTTCTAGGACCCCCGGTCCTGCCTCTCTCTCCTGGCCTGGCCATGTCACGTCTTCTGCTTGGTGCTTCTGGGCCAGCTGTCCCTCCCAAGGCGGGAGGCTGCTGCGGTCTGGAAGGGGAAGCCTGCTCTGCCCCTCCCAAATGAAGGAGTAGATGTGCTTCAGGAACAGGTTGCTGGTGTGGAAGGGACTTGGAGGTGGTTGCGAGCAAAGACCACAGTGGACTCAGCCGCTGAGTCAACCGCGGGCAGCCCACAGAGCATGGGCCCCCCGTGAAGGGAGGAGGCGCAGCCAGCAGCTTTAGCAGCTGTCGTTCCACACCAGGCATAGCAAGCTCCTCTGCCCCGTCCGAGCGTTGGTCGTGCTCTACTTGGGGAAGGATGTGGGGAAGCCCTCTCCTTCCCCTGAGAGCCTTTGGTGCTGCTCATCGTAGGAAAAATCTGTGTGCAGACCTTTTCTTCCTTCTTCCAAGGAAAGTATTTCATGTGTCAGTCGCAGCTGCTGCTCAAGACATACGTGGGTGGGAATACTGTGGTGCGTAGCTCCAGCATTGCCTGGAGGTTCTGTGGATCCATATCTGTGTGTGGGGGGCTACCAGGAGACTGTGCTCTTCGAGGAACGGGCCTGGCCCATCTTTGGAGTCTCAGCATCAAGCTAGAGTGGGCCACGCCATAGACATGGGTGGGTGACGAGGTCAGGCCTGGCCACATCCTCTCCAGGCCTGCAGGAGGTGTGCCGTGTCCGCAGCGGGACAGTAGGCAAGAGTAGGATCACCGCCAAGAGGGAACCAGGACCAAAACCTCAGAATGTCACCCAGGGTCAGCCCTGTGCATGGACAGGTGGGAGCCACATGAGGGGTCTCCCAGCTTCCCAGAGCGCTGATGGGAGCCATCACGTCACCGACAGCCGCAACCAGCGGCCGTGTGACTGATGGTGAGTCTTTGTGCGGAACAGCCAGCTCCATTTCCAGAGCATTTGTGAATTGAGCCGTTGCAGCACTTGATGTCATTGTGCTGTTGGCACTCTTTACAGACCGAGTTAATCATCGCCATCCTCGTGAGGAATTGCCTGCACCTGTGGACAAGACCTGCCTGGAGCAGGTGCTTCTCCCGGGTGCTCTGGATGGCTCCCCTGCCCTGGGTTCTCAGTTATTTATAGGATCACAGAAGCCTATCTTGGAAGAGACCTTAGAGGTCATCCATTCTACAGATACTTAGCAGCACCCGCTGTGTTCTGCCTAATCACAACGGTTTGGAGGATACAAGCCTCTGAAACTCTGACTTGTTTGGTGTTGTGTCTGGGAATGTGAAATTGCTTTCAAGAACACAGTCAGGGTTCCCTCCTCCACCCATCAGTATAGTTTCCTCTCTTTTTTTTTTGGTCATTGTTTGGTTTTTGTTTTTTGATGTGGACTTTTTTTTCTAACATCTTAATTGGAGTATAATTGCTTTACAATGGTGTGTTAGTTTCTGCTGTATAACAAAGTGAATCAGCTATACATATACATATATCCGCATATATCCTCCCTCTTGCGTCTCCCTCCCACCCTCCCTATCCCACCCCTCTGGGTGGTCCCAAAGCACCCAGCTGGTCTCCCCGTGCTATGCAGCTGCTTCCCACTAGCTATCTATTTTACATTTGTTTGGTGGTGTGTAAATGTCATGCCACTCTCTCACTTCATTGATGTGGACCATTTTTAAAGTCTTTATTGAATTTGTTACAGTATCGTTTCTGTTTTATGTTTTGGTTTCTTGGCCATGAGACACGTGGGATCTTAGCTCCCCAACCAGGGATAAAACCCACACCCCCTGCATTGGAAGGTGAAGTCCTAACCACTGGACCTCCAGCGAAGTCCTTAGCTTCCCCTTTTGGATAAATACAGAGCACTTTCTGTTAAAGGAGCAGACATATGGAAGGTTCTCAGCACACAGTAGGATTTTCGATGAATGTTGGTTTCTCTTCTTCCCTGACTATGGTTTTAAAAAACGAGAATAAAAGCATCTATTAATACCTTTTCTGGAAGCAGGAAACAAGTCTTTTAATTGCTGTAACATCCCCAGCCTCTTCTGCGTTCTGACTTCCATCTCCGTGGATTTGGGGACTTGCCCTGAATAGGAACCAGGGGGCCTGCCTCCAGCTTCCTCTGAAGCCGGAGCTGCACTAGGGACTGGAGGAGCTTAGCTTTTTGCTTCTTCCAGGTACCTCTTGGTTGCATGTGCTCTGTCCATTGTCTGAGAAGTGGGTTCCAGTGATCTGCAGGAACTGAGTCTTTTACTGGGGAGTCTCTTTTTCTTTTTTCTCCATGAACGTTTCAGAGAGAATTCACAAAAAAGAGGAAGCGGGTGGGCATAGGGGTCGGGAGCCCATATTAAAGGTTGTGCTTTAAAGCAGCCCCTTCATCCTTCTGAGCTTCACTTTCTAAGGGTGCTCCCCTGCCCCCCGCCCCCCCCCCCAACCCGGCCTTCCCAAGTCCCCAGGGAGGCACCAGTTCTGGTCCTGCTGAGTCCGTCTGCTTCATCGAACACCCACGCGTGCCCTTTCTCTCCACACCCAAGGCCTCATTCTTCCTTGTTCCCTCCTGACTGTCCCTTCTGTATGCCTTCACTCCTCAGGCCCTGCCTTCGTGCTTCTAAAGTCATTTTCTACCCAGGCCTCTTCCCTTGAAACTCTGTCCCCTCTTGCTGGGTGACATCCTCCACTCCTGTGACCCCAGAGTCTGCTGAGCCTCCCCCCGCTTACCTGAGGCCAGAAACCACAGGTCCAGCCACTTCCTCTGCCCCCAGCACAGTTTTCCAGTGTCCCTATGCACAGGGCACCGCCTTCCCTTTTCACAAGCTTCTGCTCACACGGGGGATTCGTCTCCCTGACAGCTTTGTTATAGCTTTGCATGTTTTTTATTTTTAACTGTTTATCTGTGCCATTTAATGTCTGATAACAAAGCAAATACTCATGTACCCAACATCCAACTGAGGAAGTCTGTCCTTTACTAGTCCTTCAGAAGTCCCTTTCTGGACCTCTCCCTAATAGAGGCACCTGCCGTCCACCCTGCAAGAGGTTACCACTTTCTTGAAATTCGTGTTAAACATTCCCTTGCCTTTCTTTATACTTTTGCCACTTGTGTATATATCCCTAAGCCAGAGGTTGGCAAACTTTTTCTCTAAAGGGCCTGACAGTAATTTTCTTATGAGCTGTACAATCTCTTTCACAGCTCTTCAACTTTTCTTTTGTATCAATAGCAAGGAAATGGCCAGAGGCCAATATGTACATGAATGGGTGAAGCTGTGTACCAATAAAACTTCATTTACAAAAACAGGCAGGATTTGGCCTGAGGGCTATAATTGTTGACCCTTGCCCTAAATATATTATTTAGTTATGCCTGTTTTTGATTTTTACATAAATAGAATCATACAGAGACCTATACTGTATGTCTTCTTTTGTGACTTTATTTTAAGTTAAGTTTTTGTTGTCATCCGTGCTGATACCTATAGCTTTGGTTAATTTTCACTTCTAGGTAGTATTTCGTTGTATGAATATACCATAATTTATCCGTTCTGCTGGTGGTGGACATTTATGTTTGCAAACACTGCTACTGTGAACATCCTTGTGCATTTCTCCTTGTGTACCTATGCAAAGGTTTCTCTCAGATATATACTTAGGAGTGGAATTGCCGGGTGGTAGGGAATGTGCATTTTAAACTTTATCAGAGAAAGCCACATTAGTTTTCAAAGTGATTTTGCCAATATGTGAGAGCACCCATTGCCCCACATCCTCACCCCCACCCTTGGTATCATCAGACATATTTTGAATTTGGTGAGTATATAGTAGTAATGGTAATGCAGTTTCCACATTCCTAGTGACATTGAGCTTGTAGCTTATGTCCGTCAAACTCAACCTACCTCATTCTCTCCAGTCTCACAAGAGCGGGTTCCATTCACCTGCCCAGAACTAAGCCTCCCTCAGGTCCCATCTCCTCACCCCCACCCCCAGAATATCCCTCCCATTCACACAACCGCGCTGGGCACTCAACCGTAGCAGACCCAGAGTAGACAAAAGGTCCTATGTGTCCACTTCCTTTCACTTCTTCTTGCATGCTTGAGGAGGGTGAAAGTCAGAAATGAGTCAGAGCCTCAAAGAGAAACAGGCAATAAAGTGGATTCCAGGTGCAAGCGCAGTTAGCCAGAAATGATTTGGGAACCCAAGAGGAACACGCACAGAAGGAATGTGTCCTTAGAAGCTTCGATCTGCCCAACTTCGCAGGAGGACTTGGTGTTGGTGGGCTGAGCCAAGGGTAGCACAGGACAGAGTTTCCATGTTAGTGGGAAGTGAAAGAAGAGGGTCCTGGGATTGACCACTTTTTAATGGCTTGATTGCCCCAGCTGTCCGTCTTGCTGCTTTTTTTTTTTTTTTGGTACGCGGGCCTCTCACCGTGTGGCCTCTCCCGTTGCGGAGCACAGGCTCCGGACGCTCAGGCTCAGCGGCCATGGCTCACAGGCCTAGCCGCTCCACGGCATGTGGGATCTTCCCGGACCGGGGCACGAACCCGTGTCCCCTGCATCGGCAGGTGGACTCTCAACCACTGTGCCACCAGGGAAGCCCTGCCTCCATTTCTTGATAGTGTCCGGTGACAGCAGGCAGAGCTCTTTACTAACTGTTGCATTCAGTTATCTGAAAAACATGTGATAAAAGTGTCTTAGCTCACACAGTCTTGAGAATTAGAGGAACTAGCACAGGAAGGAAAAGCAACCTGGAGTGCAGTGAAGGCATCAGTACCTCATAGCTGGGGCAAGAACAGGAGAAGCACGTCCTACAGAAGTTCAGAATACAGGACTTTGAGTCAGACAATCTGGGTTTTACCTCTAGGCTTTGCTACTTGCCAACTCAGTTTCTCCTGTGAAGTGAAGGTGGTAGTCATACCTCCTAGGCTTGTTGTAAGGCTTAAGAGCTGATCTAAGTAGTTTTTTAGTCTTCAGTAATTTAGTATTTAGTATTCAGGCTGCCAAGGATTTCTGCCGAGTGAGCTTGTTATTGATACTTTATAACACTGATCAATTGTTTAGTGATTACTTACATGTCTCTACCCTCTTCGTGACTACCTGCAACTTGAAGACCAGGAATCTTGACTCCTTCCTCTTTGTGTCTTTGGTTAGCAGAATACCAGGCATATGGTGAATGTTCAGTGAGTGTTTGTTGAATGAATGAATGTACTGTGTGCTGGATATCATCCTTTTACCTCCACGTTCATCCTCTACTCTTCTTCACCCTGCTCTGGTCCCTGAGGGGCTGACCCGCAGATGACATCAGTGGGCTTGTGGGGCCTCTGGCTTCTGGTTGGGTTTGGCCAGTGGCGGGAAGTCAGAACGGCAGAGGCGAGGGCATTTGTCCCACTGGCTCCCCCCTTGTGAGGTCACCATGTGCCGGTGTGTCCCTCAACAGAAGGTCTCCTCTCTCGTTAAGGGAGCCTGTGCTCCGTGACTCTCTCCTTCCACATCCCATAGCCTCTTCACCCCCTCATCCTTTAAAGCCAAGGACAGGTGGCAGCAGCTAGCACCAGGTCCCTGCACTGTCCATACACCCAGCTCACACCTGTCTAATTAGTCTGTAAATTAACCCTCCACAAATTATCCCAATTAGAGTGTACCTTTTCTTTCCCGTGGGGAAGCAGCCAGCCCCCATTGCTCATGGAAATTTTAAATGGTTTGAGCTGGACCCCGGGGGCTCCAGGCACTTAAAAAGGTCGGCAGCGTGGCTCTTCAGAGGATGTGTGACATGGCTGGCCGTTAAGGGCAATCGGATGTGCGACAGCTTTGGGGAAATAAGTAGCAGTTTTGGAAACTGTTCTCTACCTAGGAGAGACTTTCTCCCACTGATAACCTGTGAGATCTTATTTTAGGCTGACTGTCTGTTTTTAAGTCTCTGCAATTGCCTGTTATCATGGTTGTGTGTATATGACTCAGCGTGGGATGTGCCAGGAGAGGAAGGACCAGCTATAGCAGTGGGGATGCAGGCTTTACCTACTAGCTTTGCCAACAGAGGAGTTTTTAAGGAGTGACTCTGGTGTCTAATTCAGTGTTTAAATGTCGCCTCTTTGGGCTGTTTCGCTGCAGGTGATCATAAACAGCACAATCACACCCAACATGACTTTCACCAAAACATCGCAGAAATTTGGGCAGTGGGCCGACAGCAGAGCCAACACGGTGTTTGGTTTGGGGTTTTCCTCGGAGCAGCAGCTGACAAAGGTAATGTGGTCCTTCCCGCAGCGCCGTGGGTGCCGCGTCCAATGCTCTTCTCATTCAGTAGGTAATTGCTTGCTGAGGGATCCGGTGCTGCTTCTACTGGTTGAGCAGATTCCTCTCTGGCCTTCAGTTTTCTCCCCTCTGGCGCTGCAGGGCTGCCAAACCAGATGACCTTTTAGAAACGTCAGTTTCCTTGAAAATGGAGATGTTGTTTAGAGAAGGAAAACATCTCTTAACAATGCTGCTTCACAGCCTGAGGTGTAGCCTCAGGACGCAGCCTTGCCAGTCATTCCTTCCCCAGGTGTCCGCCCGGCCCCTGCACCCAGGGTGTGTCTGACAGCCATCAGTGTCACTGACTCTGGTTGGAGCCCTCAGAGAGGGGGAGTAAGGTGACTCACGCTCAGTAAGAGTTTTAAAAGGTTTCTGCTCCCAATTTCCAACATGCATGTGGGGGGGCGGGAGGGGTACCCCGAAGCACCAAGCACTTCTCAGACCCCAGATGGGTGTCCTGCGATGCAACTCGATTCTGACACTGCCTGCCTGGAGGAATCATCCAATCCCACAGGTGAAGGGCTCAGTCCTGCAGGATCCCCCCAACTTCAGACTTCAGTTGTAAGCCCAGGGTGTCACCTGTGCTTCTGACTAACCAGCTATAGATCAGAGGTTCCAGTGACCCCCTCCTAAGGTTCAATTAATTTGCTAGAGCTGTTTATAGAACTCAGAGAAACATTTTACTTACTAGGTTACCAGGTTATTATAAAGGGGTATAACTCAGGAACAGCTGGATGGAAGAGACCTAGGGCAAGGTATGGGGAAAGGACGGAGCTTCCACGCCCCTGCTGAAGTCTGCCACTCTCCCCAAATCTCTACATGTTCACCCACCCGGAAGCTCTCCAAACCCTTCCTTTTAGGGTTTTATGGAGGCTTTATTAATTAGGCATGATTGATTCCATCACTGACCACTGGTGATTGATTCAACCTCCAGCCCTCTCCCCTCCCCTCTATTCATGATTGGTTCCCCTGGAAACCAGCCCCCCCATCCTTAGGTCCTTTGCAAACAAAAGTCACCTCATTGACATAAACCCAGTTTTGACAGAAAGGAGCTTGTTATGAATAATAAGATACCCATTTCACCTTTATGGCTCTGAACTCAGAACTGAGGACAAGAGACCAAATACTGTGACAAAAGATGCTTGCATTGCTCTTAGCGCTCAGGAGCTGTGAGCCAGGAACCGTGGAGGAAGACAAGATATATATTTCTTATATGTCACAGGATCATAAGTTCTTAACTTGGAGCCCCCACAACCCTTAAAATGTCACACAGTGTTTTGTGTGTGTGTTGCTTTTTTTCTAGGGAGAGCGTTTATAGCTTTGCTTTGCTTTCCAAGGGGTCTGGGACACGCTCTGTGGATAGTTAAAAAGGTGTTAAGGAGCAGAGCATGACTGACCACAGACTTGGAGAAGCCCAAGGCCCGAGGAAACAAACTGACCACCTCTGAGAGGACTCACCTGGCCGATGGAAGGGGCCAGAAGCTTGTTTTAGGAGAATGGGCTTCCTTTTAGGATGGTGGAGAGTCCTGTGTAGGTATTGAAAATGTACTGGTTAAAAGCAAGACTGACTAGGGACTTGCCTGGCGGTCCAGTGGTTAGGACTCCACGCTTCCACTGCAGGGGACCCGGGTTCAATCCCTGGTCGGGGAACTAAGATCCCTCGTGTCTCAATGCAGCCAAAAAAACAAAACAAAAACAAAAAGCAAGACTGCCTAGTTTATGTGACACAAGAACTTACTGGAAGACTATCAGAGTATCTCAAGGAATCCAAGAGAGAGTTGAAAATCCAGGAAGGGCTGGAGCCAGGCTGGCTTTGGGAATCTTGGCTAAAGGAGTTCTAGACCATTGCCTTGACAGTCCCACTGACTGCTGGGCGGGTGTTTATTGAGCTCCTGCTGTGCCAACAGCATGCTGGGCACCAAGGATGCAGAGCTGTGGTCCCGTCCCCAGAGGGCCTTACAGAATTCCAGACGCCTGGGGAATTGACAGAGCTGCTTAGTACAGACTTGGTTGCTTGGGTTCCCTGTGTACACTAAGGACTGTTTTCACAGGGGGATCAGGATGAATCAGGCAGCCACCCTGGCAGGAGCTTGCTAAATGCGTCTTTCATTTGTCCAGTGTGTGTGCATGTGTGTTTGTACACCACATACACACACATGCACGTTTCTAAGGAGGCCTCCAGCCCACAGACCCAGCCACAAACAAGCCCCCTAAGGAAGGGTACCCCACAGTCTGTCCTCCTCTGCATCCCCACCTATGAGGATGCTGTTCCCTAGAAGCCCAAGAAACCCAAAATGGCCTGGTGGCACGCCACACATCCTCTTAGGCCACCCACTCCTAGAAGCATCCTTTCCTGGGTACTAAAGTCTCCAGATCGCCAGGGCTCAGCAACATGGGGCAGGAAGCGGAAATCTTAAGGGTAGCTCGTGGGGTATAAACATGGGAGATGTCATCTCCATCCCTGATCCCTCAGTCCCTGGACTGCGGCTCTGAGGAGAAGCATCACGTCCCACAACTCTGCCAGATGTGGTGTTCTAGCGGGCAGCACAGCAGAGTTCTGGAAGGCCTGCTGCTTCTGCTGATAAGGTTTGTGGGAGGACCAAGAATCCCGTGGCGAGTAGACCTTGCTTCATTTCATTTGCAGAGAAGTTGGTTGGTTGGTTGGAGGTGGTGCTGTGTGGTACAGAAGGCATTAAGTAAGTTTGTGAGTCGGGGGGCCGGGAGGCATGACAGTTCGTAGTATACGTCTGTCCTGGTGAGGGTAAATTACTGTGTGCTCTGGAGGAAGGGCCCTGCGTAATCAGCTTTCCACCAGGGAGCTGGCTGGTCACTTAGGAGTGTGATGCAGAATCAGGGCCTCAGGGTGGGTCACTGCTGTCGGCAGTTGATACTCAACCGGGCCAGAGGTCAGGGTGGCCATGACAGGAGTAGGTATTGTCAAGGCCACGCCACATTCTCTCCCCGGCACCAAGGCCAGTGTGTCCCTAAGCCTTTTGAGCAAGGGCCAGGCTGCCTGGGGAAGAGAATGACTGGGTACCCATAGAGCAGCCTTCCTGCCCCTAGTTCTAAGGATTCTTTTTGCTGGAGGGTGGAGGCTTCAGAAGAGCGTTGTCTTGGTCTGTTCAGGCTATTATAACAAAATACCATAGACTGGGTATTTAAACAACAGCCTCTCACGGTTCTTTTTTTTTTTATAATTAATTTTTATTGAAGTATAGTTGCCTTACAATGTTGTGTTAGTTTCTACTGTACAGCAAAGTGAATCAGCTATACATATACATATATCCCCTCTTTTTTGGATTTCCTTCCCATTTAGGTCACCACAGAGCACTGAGTAGAGTTCCCTGTGCTATACAGCAGGTCCTCACTAGTTATCTATTTATACATAGTATCAGTAGTGTATGTATGTCAATCCCAATCTCTCAGTCCCTCCCGCCCCGCTTTCCGCCTCAGTATCCTTATATTTGTTCTCTACATCTGTGCCTCGGTTTCTGCTTTGCATAAAAATGGTATAAGATCATCTATACCATTTTTCCAGTTTCCATGTATATGCGTTAATATATGATATTTGTATTTCTCTTTCTTACTTCACTCTGTATGACAGTCTCTAGGTCCATCCACGTCTCTACAAATGACCCAATTTCATTCCTTTTCATGGCTGAGTAATGTTGCATTGTATATATGTACCACATCTTCTTTATCCATTCCTCTGTTGATGGACATTTAGGTCACTTCCATGTCCTGGCTATTGTAAATAGTGCTGCAATGAACATTAGGGTGCATGTGTCTTTTTGAATTATGGTTTTCTCAGGGTATATGCCCAGTAGTGGGATTGCTGGGTCATATGGTAATTCTATTTTTAGTTTTTTAAGGAACCTCCATGCTGTTCTCCATAGTGGCTGTATCAATTTGCATTTCCACCAACAGTGCAAGAGTGTTCCCTTTTCTCCACACCCTCTCCAGCATTTATTGTTTCTAGATTTTTTGATGATGGCCATTGTGACCGGTGTGAGGTGATACGTCACTGTAGAATTGATTTTCATTTCTCTGATAATTAGTGATGTTGAGCATCTTTTCTTGTGCCTCTTGGCCATCAGTATGTCTTCTCTGGAGAAATGTCTGTTTACATTTTCTGCCCTTTTTTTTTTTTTTTGATATTAAGCTGCATGAGCTGTTTGTATATTTTGGAGGTTAATCCTTTGTCAGTTGCTTCGTTTGCAAATGTTTTCTCCCATTCTCAGGGTTGTCTTTTTGTCTTGTTTATGGATTCCTTTGCTGTGGACAGCCTCTCATAGTGCTGGAGGCTGGAGTCCTGAGATCAGGGAGCTAGCATGGTCAAGTCAGGTGAAGGCGCTCTTCCAAGTTGCAGACTGTCAGCTTTTCATTGTATTTTCACATGATGAAAAGAGGGCAAGAATGCTCTCTGCGGTCTCTCTTTTTTTTTTTTTTTTTGCGGTACGCAGGCCTCTCACTGTTGTGGCCTCTCCCGTTGCAGAGCACAGGCTCCGGACGCGCAGGCTCAGCGGCCATGGCTCACGGGCCCAGCCGCTCCGCGGCATGTGGGATCTCCCCGGACCGGGGCACGAACCCGCGTCCCCTGCATCGGCAGGCGGACTTTCAACCACTGTGCCACCAGGGAAGCCCTACGGTCTCTTTTATAAGGGCATTATTCCCAGCCATGAGGGCTCCATCCTTATGACCCAGTCACCTCCCAAAGGCTCCACCTCCTAGCCCATCCCACTGAGGGTTAGGATTGCCACATATGAATTTGAGGGAGACACAGACTTTCAGTCCATTGCAAGCATTCATGGGGAACGTGAATATCTCCAAGCGCTGGTTCGATTTGGGACCATTGTTGTAGCCGTTTCCCAGATCTCTTTGTCACCACCCCTCCAGCTTGATTTCTTCCCAATCCCTCCCATGCAGCTAGGCCCTTTACCATTTCCCCAGGGTTCAGTGTAGACTCCAACTCCAGGTCACCTCTCCTGTGCACACCGGACAATGAGATGTTCCACGTCGTGCCACAGGGAGGATTTCCCTTTTCCATCATCCTCCCGACGACGGGAGGAGCACAAGCAAAATCCTGACACTGTGTGAGGGAAGCTGCAAACGGTTCACTGTTAACAGGGTGCCCAGGCGTTGGGGGTGGGGAAGGCTGATAGAGGCCAGCTGTTGGAAGGCCTTCTGTGTCATGCCAGAGTTTCTGGACTTTATCCTATGGCCTGTGAAAGATTTTAAGCCAAGAAAAAAAATGATCAGATTTTCATTTTAGGTGGATTTTTTTTCTGGCATCAGGACAGATTCGCTTGTGTTAGTCCAGATCAGAGATGATGAGGGCTTGTGTACGAGTTGGAGAGATTTAAGAAATACTGAGGAGCTAAACGGGTGGCACTCGGTGAGCCGACGTGGGAGGCAAAGACTGGGGTGGGGATGGGTGGATGATGTGACGCCATTGTTTGAAATGAGGAAGAGGAATAGGTGCTGTGAGGATCGGAGTGAATTTCTATAAGGTGGAAGCAAGTATGATGGTGAGTTGTTGAAAGAATAATTAAGCAGAGCCTCTGTCTGAAGCGGCTCTTGGGGATTGCCTGCCTTTTCCCTCTGAAGAAGTTCCTGGTGGGGAGAAGAGGGGTGGTGGGAGCCATGCCTCCCCTGCCAAGTGTCTCCTATCCAGACTGATAGGCCTGGAAGCCTCAGACTGCTGGGCAGGGTCAGATGGGGGGCTTCTGTCAGCGACAGGGTCCTGGCTGGGCCCACCTTGGCTCAACGGTCCCTGATCCCACGCAGGGCTGGAGTTCTTCACGGAAGCCTAGGATGGTTTGAGGGTTACGCTCAGCTGCCTGGAACAATTTCTTCAATCTTTGGGGGACTCAAAGTAGCTAGGAAGGATAAAGGGGTAACGAATCAATGAAAAGAGTTGAAAGGAGGGAGAACTCAGAACAAAAATGAGAACAAGTTGTTAAAGTCCCATTCTTTGTGCCCCTGAGAACTGAAGAGACCTTGGGCTGCACGTGCTTCCAGGTGTGGCCACTCCTAATTTTTTCCAGACGGAAGATGTCCTATCATTAAAGGGGAGGGGCCTGTCTTCCTGAGTTACCCGGCCTCCTCCAGCGGCATTGGAGTCCCGCTTTGCGACTGTGACCTGCCATTGTCACAAAGCCGTACCAAGGAAGCCCTCAGATGTCTCCTTTGTTCAGAATGTTTCAAATCAACTTGTCCCCTTCCCTTTGAAGGGAACTATTAACCACACACTGATAAATTACCATGATGTGAGGCTGGCACTCGCGACAAGTGGCAATGAGCACAGAGGAACTTGGGCCTAACGGGTTCCCGAGGTGTGTTGCTGAGAGGACAGCTGTGGCTGAATGTTCTGGACTTCACAGAGCAGCCACCCACAGACCTGAAAGGGGAATTGGTCATCAAACCCTATAACTAGGCTAGAAAAAGGGACACCAGTGTGGGTGTTTTCATTTAAGAACACTTCTCTTTTTACCCCCCAGGAGGAAAATAGATAGATACCTTTGTCTTTACTGCTCCCTTTATAAGGACCACTTCACACCAAAATCCAGAAAGTATTACAGGGACACTTTCTGCTCTTTATATAGGCTTTCCAAAATGACAGGAGCTACATTTTCCCAGAGGTAAGCTGGGACTCTGTCCACCCGCTGAAGAGGGCATAACGCCTCAGCCTACTGAAGAATGTTGAAAAGGGACTTACGTGTTCTGACAAAAGGAAGGGCTTCTGAAGAGATCAAAGGAAGGAGAACCAAGTGTAAGAATGAACCAGTTGTTAAAGTGTAGATGATTTCTGGCATATGACCTTGAGATGTTTGTCTCCATCTCATTCATTGCAGGCAGAAGGAAACACATTCTGCCATGAAGCGGAGTGATCCAGGGTGGACTTGCTAGTGCTGCGTGATTGGTCCATCTAAACCCTGACCCATACGTGGCATTTGCTTTTGACCCTTTTCAGTTATGTCATTTCAAATTCAAATTTGTGTTCTTATGCTCACTTCATTAACTCAGTGTAGTTGTGAGAGCATTGCTCTATCTCCTACCTTTGGATTTAAAAGGCTAATTGTTCTTTCAGTGGGGGATATTGATCATTCTTTTGATATGTTTTAGTTAGAATGTTTTTGGCTGCAAGTAACAAAGAGGGCTTATGCTTTTCATACAAAAGAGAAGTACTAAGGCAGGCGGTTGTCAGCATTAGTACAGTGGCTCCGTGATATCGGGTGTAGGGCTCTGTGTGTTTTGTTTCTTTGACTGTCCTTTTCCTCATGATGATAAAATGGCTTCTTAAGCTCTATCCATCACATCTGCATTCGTGGCAGGAGGGTGGTAACACAACTCTCCCTGTAAACTCCCTTGGCAGATTTCTTTTTGGGATACTGTTATCAGTCTTGGGTCCCTAGGCCACCCTCCCACACCCACCTTCAGGAAAAAAAAATAGAGGCAGACAAATGTCTTACCATGGTCAGCTTAGATCAGTTCTCATTCTCTACCACCTGGGAAATGTCCTGCTCTAGACAAATTGAGATTCTGTTAAGCTAAGGGAAAAGAAGAAATGGATTTTGAATAAGCAAATAGGTAGCGCCTGCCCTAGGGTCTTCAAAGACCCAGGCCAAAAAAGCCACAAATGAAATAAAACAATAGTCTTTCATTTTCTATCATAATAGATGATGATGATGATTTTGATTACAAAATTATTACCACACATTTAAAAACTATAGAAAATGATCCTAATAAGTAAAGACATGAGAATTTGGCATATATTAAGAAACATTTGTGGTTTGAATGTTCTTTGATCCATGAGTTTTATTTACAGGAATCTATTCTAAGGAAATAATTGTAACTGCATCCAGAGAATTAGCTACAAGAATTTTCCTTGCAGCATCATTTATAATAGCAAAAACAAAAAGACAAAAACACCAGCCTAAGTGTCCAGCCATAGGAAATTAACTAAATAAACTCCAGTATATCCTTCAGGGTGATATTGTGCAGCAATTCAGGTAATGTAATAGACGATCATATAAGTGCATGGAAGTATTGTCATATCATTAATATCAAAAGTAGCTATAAAAGCAGATGTACAATATTCTATTTTTTAACGAATATGTGTAGTGGATGCATGTATACAGATAGGAAAAAATCGAAAGTTTATATGGTTAGTGCTTATCTCTGGGTGATGGGACTATAGATTTTAAAAAGATATTTTTTCCTAAATTATACTTACTAAATGTACAAGCATGTGTGCTTTTTTTATAATAAGGGGGGAAATATGAGAAAGCTTAAGACTTGGAGAGAGGGGCTTTTTCACCAAAGGACGGTCATCTTGGCACCTCGCTCAGTGAGGACTGCTTTCATTCCAACAGTTGGAGGCTGTGAGTGGAAACCTCCCATCCTTCTCCCAGGGCGCCCTGGATTGCTTCCAGTTTTTCATGATTATAGTTAATGCTAGGATTAACATCTTTATATTGAAGGCCTTTTTTTTTTTCATATTCCCAATCATTTTTGAAGAATAGTTTCCCAAAAGTGATCTCACTAGGTCAGTGGGTAGGAACATTTTTTTCTCGTAAGAAAAATATTTTTCTTACGATACATATTTCCAAATTGCTTCTCGGTGGGGCTGTACCAGTCACAATGCTGCCAGGAATACCTTTGCCAGCACAGGATATTATAATTGTTTTTAGCGTTTGCTAATTCAGCAGGCAAAGAATGGTGCCTCAGTATTTTGCTTTGCATTTCCAGCAAGGCTGAACAATCTTCTCTATAAATTGTTTACTTGTTGTATTTTTTTTTTTTTTTTTTTGCGGTACGCGGGCCTCTCACTGTTGTGGCCTCTCCCTTTGCGGAGCACAGGCTCCGGACGCGCAGGCTCAGCGGCCATGGCTCACGGGCCCAGCTGCTCCGCGGCATGTGGGATCTTCCCGGACCGGGGCACGAACCCGCGTCCCCTGCATCAGCAGGTGGACTCTCAACCACTGCGCCACCAGGGAAGCCCTACTTGTTGTATTTTTTATTCCTGAATTTTGCCATTTATCTATTGGGGTTTTCATATTTTCCTTTTCAATTTGTACAAACCCTTTCTATACTAAAGATAATGGCCCTTTTTCTGTTGTACTGGCCTAGCTATAGATATTTCCCCCAGGCTGTTGTTTCCCTTCTGATTTAGTTTTTTTTTTTCTTTTTATATTCAAAAGCTTTGAATTGTTAGGCAGTCAAGTCTGTCACTTTTGTGATTTTCTTTTGTTTCTTACAAGTTTAGAAAATTACCCTCTCACCCCTCAAGTAGAAGTCTGATGAATGTTCAACTCTGCTTGCATCCAGATTTAAAAAAAAAAACTTACCCCTTTAACCATCGTTGACTTATCATGCTACTGGTTCGCCTAAGGATTTAAATTCATTTCCCCTCAGTTTACCAAAATTATCTCAATCATATTTTTGAATAATTTTCTCCATTAATTTATGATTCCTCCTTTGTCATAGCTAATTTTTATATAAATGGTAGGGCCTATTCCCATAAGGCCACCTCTTTTTAAATGATTATTTACCTAAAATGTATCTGATAGAGCTTATCCTACTTCATTACATTTTAAGCTTATTTTCTGATAAAAATTCTTTTGATTCTCACCCATTTGAATATAAAACAAAATCCCCTACAGACTCAGAATTCCTTTGAGGACAGTAACCAAGTCTTTCTTGGGTATTTCAGTGTACCCAGCACAGTCCCTAGCACATAGAGATAACTAGTTAATACTTTTGAATGAACGAATTCACCCTTTTGTGGCATTCTTTTACTAAAGTTCATGGTATTAAGTCCAGTCAAGGCCAGAGAAGCTGTGCTTCTCTCTGTTGAACCCCTATCGTACACCCAGCAAAGCCCCATCTCTCATCCTCCAGTGATCCGTGTATTAGTATCCACATTTCATAGATAAAGAAACCAAGGTGCAGAGCAGTTCATTTGCCTGCGTTTGAAAGGCTGTTAAGTGTCAGAGTTGGGCATCTTAGCTAAGGTAGCAGTTAAGCAGGTAAATCATAGGGCCCCGGAGTGTCCAGCACTGGCTTCAGATGGCCTGTGTTCAGTCCCAGTGTGAACTTGGCCAGTTTCGAAACCCATCTGTGCCCCATTTGTATACTGACAGTAGTAAGAAGACCTCAGGGTAGCTGTGAGTGCATAGTAAGACTGTACATTCTAACCGAGTGTCTTATCTCATTCCTGGGAGTCGAGAATACATGTCCTTTTTTCCCCTTTTTTGAGATGTTCTAGGCTGTTACTGTTCACAGGCGTGCCTTGGAGATATTGTGAATTTGGTTCCAGACCACCACAATAAAGCAAATCTTGCAATAAAGCAAGTCACACAGATTTTTTGGCTTCGCAGTGCATGTAAAAGTTATGTTTACACTATACTGTAGTCCATTAAGTGTGCACTAGCATTATGTCTAAAATAACAATGTACATACCTAAATTTAAAAAATACGTTGTGGCTAATGATTGCTAACCATTATCTGAGGCGTCACTGAATTTTAGTAACAGCAAAGATCACTGATGGCAGATCACCATGAAAGTTTGAAACATTGTGAGAATTAGTGACAGAGACACGAAGTGAGCAAATACTGTTGGAAAAATGGTACCGATAGACTTGCTTGATGCAGGGTTGCCACCAGCCTTCAATTTGTAAAAAACACGGTATCTGTGAAATATGATAAAGTGAGGTCTGCCTGTGTAGTAGCACTGTCACCTTGAGGTCCTGTAAGGATGTGTGTTTTGACATATGTGTGACAGTTGTTCCTTGCCCCTCTTTTGTAACTGAGAAAAAGAACAGCTAAATAGTGAAGCTGAGGAGAGCTGTAAAATCAGAACTTGTCGCCCGGGCCCCTCATTCTGTATCTGCTATTCTAATCCTCAGGCCTTGTCTTTGCCTTAAAGGTTCCCATGGCCTGTTTTGGAGTTAAAGCTTTTAGAATTTTCTTTTAAAGAGGAAGTGAGTACAATTCTATTTTAAGGTAAGGGCATCTCTTTGCAAATGGAAAATCCAATTAATAAGTGTTTAGCAACTGCTGTGGACAAGACTCTTGGCATTCTTATAAACACCCGAAAGTAACTGGATGTGTGGATTGTGTGGAAATCAGATCTGGGCTCAAGTTCAGGTTTATTATTTACTAGCCATGTGACCATGGGCAAATTTTAACCTCTCTAAGACTCCATTTTCTTTTCAGGAAACTGTACATAAGAATTCCCATGCTAGGGACTTCCCTGGTGGCACAGTGGTTAAGACTCCGCACTCCCAATGCAGTGTTCGATCCCTGGTCAGGGAACTAGATCCCACATGCGTGCCACAACTAAGAGTGAGCATGCCACAACTAAGGAGCCTGCCTGCCGCAACTAAGGAGCCTGCCTACCACAACTAAGACCCGGCACAACCAAATAAATAAATAAATAAAATATTAAGGAAAAAAAAAAGAATTCCTGTCCTACAGAGGATGGAGGGGAGCAAACAAGAGAATGTGTGTTAAGAAGCCATTAAACTTACCTTGTAGACGTGCCTATGCTGAGGGTCTAGGGGAAGAGGGTACTAAGTAGGCCCACCCAAGACAAAACTGTGGGACACCTGGAGGGGCCACCATGATGGGTGTCAGGGGACAAAGAGAGAAGGGCCCATTGGAACTGAAGGTTTGTGCTCTGGGCTGAGTCTCCAAGAGTTGAGCTGAGGGTCATCCCAGATGTTCAGGGTCAGGTAGGAGGAGACAGACAGAATGGAGGCCCCCAAGCTCCATCCAGAGGCAACTTGTTCTGTCAAAGCCCGGCAGGGCTTCATTTGCTGACTTCTTTGCCACTATCTCCTGCTACCCAAGTCTCTTCCTCTATCTGATACTTACACAGTGTTCACACCCCAGCACCTAACCTAGGGCATGGCCCAGCTCACGGTGAAAATTTTTGTTTGCTGAAGGTGTGAATGGTGCTCAGACCATGTTTGTTGACTGAATAAGCATGACCCTGGCTGATGACATGTCCAATCTAGTTTACAAGCAACTTCGAGTAAGACCCTGAGAGAAAGAGACCCTGACAGGCACAAGGACCGTCTGTAAAGAACAATGCTTTTGGTCTGGGAGCCTGGTGAATTGAGATGCTTGTGGGAGACAGCCAGCCCCACCTTCCTAAGCACAGCATGGGGAGACTCCATCAGCAGGTGTGTCTACTGAGAACCACATGCATTACCGTTTTCTTCAAATCACGTTTGACTTTTAGTTGATAGTGGGGTACAAAAACATTTAATATCATACCTTTTAAAAGTTGCATCTTTTAATGTCTTAATAAGATTGAAAGGCATTTATAGTGCCTGCACAAAATCTCTTCCGGGATAATGTTCATATTCCAAGTGATACTCTATCTAGTTCCTAGGTTGATCCAATCAGTTAAGCTTAGGAAGCAGAAAGATGGGGCAGAATACTCCCAAGACACTTACCACAGTACCTTCTTAAGTCCTGAGGTTTGGCCTGTACTTTGACATGACTTTTTTTTTCAAGTGGGCGTAGGTGTGCAGATCTAGAACCCAGAGCCTGTTCATTCACTGAACAAACTTATTTGTGCCTGCCCTCTGCCAGGTGTCAGGGGAGGGTGCAAAGAGGAAAAGCGTGGACCCTGCCGTCAAGGAGTTCACGACATGATGTTTTTACTTACGGGGCCCCTAAAAGGAAGGCGGGTGCTCTGTCCATCCTTGCTAGACCTCACGTCTTTTAAGCAGCAGGTAATGTGATTTTTCTCTGACAGCTCTAGGTTGGTTAAATGAAGCCCTGTAGCTATGGCTTTATTTACAGGCCTGTGGGAGCAACACAGGCCAGCGTTGCCACACTGACCTTCTCTGCCTCTACTGGGTGCTTGGTGGACCAACGGCTATCACCCGGCAAGGTTTCCCAAAGCAGACCATCGTTGTTGGCTTTGTGAAGCACTCAGAGGGCGGCCTGCGCTCAGAAATAGAGTTCTCAGCAAAAGCCACAGAATTGTTGGTGGCCTTGCCACTTGGCCAGCTGTTTTTCGTTTCTCAGCAACATTTGGCTCTCTCTTGCTGTGTGATGTCAGCATTAGCTATCATAGAATGTTCTCTGTTCAAACAACGTATTGGCTGATTAAAATCAGTTGCCTTGTCAGTGACTATAAAGCAGTGATTGATATGACTGCCCTGGGATTTTAAGAATTTTTTTCTTTTAAGAAAATATTAAAACATTTTTGAAAGCAGAGGGCATAGTATAATGGGCACCCGTATGCGCATCACGTAGATTTAACAGTGAACACTGTGCCACATTGCTTCATCTATTTTTATTGCTGCTGAAGTACTTTAAAGTAAATTACAGACATCGAGACATTTCACGCCTAAATACTTCAGTGTTGATCTCTAAAGAATCACATTCCCCCACAACCACAACATCATCAGCACTTCTAACAAAATTAATAATAACTCCTGGACTTCCCTGGTGGCGCAGTGGTTAAGAATCCACCTGCCAATGTGGGGGACACGGGTTGGAGTCCTGGTCCGGGAAGCTCGCACATGCTGCGGAGCAATGAAGCCCGTGCGCCACAACTACTGAGCCTGCGCTCTAGAGCCCGCGAGCCACAACTACCGAGCCTGAGCGCTGTAACTACTGAAGCCTGTGTGCTCTAGGGCCCGCAAGCCACAACTACTGAGCCCATGTGCCACAACTACTGAAGCCCATGTGCCTAGAGCCCGTGCTCCGCAGCAACAGAAGCCATTGCAATGAGAAGCCGGTGCACTGCAATGAAGAGTAGCCCCCGCTCGCCGCAGCTAGAGAAAGCCCGTGTGCGGCAACGAAAACCCAAAGCAGCCATAAATAAATAAATAAATAAATAAAGTAACTCCTTGGTGTCATCTTATCCAGTCCATGCTCACATTTCCCTCCTTGTTGCCCAGAAGTCTTCTACTTGGTCTGTTCAAAAGAGGACTCAGTCCTAGGCTGCACATTGCATTTTGCTATTTTATATCTTAGGCTTTTAAAATCTAGGACTGGGCTTCCCTGGTGGCACAGTGGTTGAGAGTCCGCGTGCCGATGCAGGGGACACGGGTTCATGCCCTGCTCCGGGAGGATCCCACATGCCACGGAGCGGCTGGGCCCATGAGCCATGGCCACTGAGCCTGCGCATCCGGAGCCTGTGCTCTGCAACGGGAGAGGCCACAACAGGGAGGGGCCACAATAGTGTGAGGCCCGCGCACTGAAAAAAAAAAAAAAAATCTAGGACTGTTCCTTTTCAACTTTTTGGATGTTTTTGTGTTTCCTGACATTGACTTGTAAGAGTTCTTGGATCTTTCAATAGGGATTATGAAGTTTTTCGTGGATTCCTTTTGCACTATAGCTAAATTTCTTTTGTTGCATTTGTATTAGGTGCTGTTAGCCAGAGGTATGTGTTTTTAATATTTCGCCATCAAATCTAGCTTCAGTATCTTAGAAATTCGTTCAGATCTGACCTTGGCCAATAGTGGGTTTTTTTGGAAAAAGCATTCATTATATTCATTTCTTTTTAATCTCAAATAAAATCCTTCTTCTGGATTTATACCGGATTTATTGGCTTAAAAGGAATGCAAAATAATAAAGGTAGGTTCTGAATATCAGCCATGTGTAAGGTTAAGGAAATCCCTAATAATTCTTCTTCACGTTCAGTTTGCAGAGAAATTCCAGGAGGTGAAAGAAGCTGCCAGACTAGCCAGAGACAAATCTCAGGAGAAAATCGAGACCTCGAGCAATCATTCCCAAGTAAGTAATTTGTCCGTAAGATGAATGACTGTGATCAGTGCTTGAGACTCTGTTCCTTGTCACTTTTGACAAGAAATAAGAAATTTTTGCAGTAGGGCATTTTGAAAACTTTTTCAACTATTAGACTGCTCACAGTGAGATGAATGTGACATGTAAGAGACTCTTGAATTTTTCAGGATGTGGTGATATATTTTGGATGGAAAACGTTTGATGAGATTAGAGTTAATGCATGTCCCTGGTCTGGGATGTCCTCTGGTCACGGTTTAAAAACCAATGTCAATGGTCTTCCCTGGTAGTGCAGTGGTTGAGAGCCCGCCTGCCGATGCAGGGGACACGGGTTCATGCCCCGATCTGGGAAGATCCCACATGCCGCGGAGCGGCTGGGCCCGTTAGGCATGGCCTCTGAGCCTGCGCGTCTGGAGCCTGTGCTCCGCAACGGGAGAGGCCACAACAGTGAGAGGCCCGTGTACCGCAAAAAAAAAAAAAAAAAAGCCAAGGTGAGGTGTTTTCTTTCTGTGTTGGGAGGTGAGGTCTGCATGAAGGATGCTCATGGACAAATGCAGGTACCTGTGCCCATGACAGAGAAAACTTGATCGATGCCAGAGAGTCCTCGTCTGTCTCCCTATTATAACAAAGTCACGTGGGAGGTGGTATTCCAACAGCTCTGGTTTAGCCAACGTAAATGTGGCTTTGCCAGGAACTGAGTTATCTGTCTACTTAAAAGTGTGATAATTGACTAAAAGGGACCTATTTTAACCTGAAATAAAAATACCTGCCTTCCTGACATCTAGATTAGGGTGTGTAGTGGTAGGTGGAAACCTTGACCTAGTGACAGAGTTATGTGTAGAGAGACAGGGAAAGGGAGACCTGACGAGACGTAGGAGCTGGGGTCTGGGATTAGGGATAAGCATGATGTAAATGCAAGGCAGCCAGGGTTCTGCCTGCCTGGGGGTGAGGTGCACAGTGGGAGGAACAGAGATGCACTTGGAGGTACTGTGGAGGACCTGGAATTCTTCATTAGTGGATCATTCTTAATTATTTATTGTTGGATAATGGGAAGACATTGGAGATGTTTTATGGCTACTGATCAGGAATTGGCATGAAGGTTGCATGCGGGTGGTGAGGAAGTCAGGGAGGAGCTGAGGGCAGGAAGATCGGAGAGGAGGCTGTGGGGTGGAGAATGGCCAGGCCAGGCCAGCCATGGATGGATGTCAGGGCAGTTTGTGGAAAGAGAACAGGAGACATGGGCATCCTGAGCGGTCAAGATCAACACCCTAGACTTGTCCGTCAGCAATAGCTGAAGCTGAATCCTGTAAAAGATGCCCCTATGGATTTATGGAAATGAACGTGTATTAGACTTCAAGTGGGCAGGAACTTTCCTGAATCTTTGTAAGTAATCTTTAATGACATCTAAATGATACTGTTAATTTAGTATTCTAATTATTGTACTGAGTAATCGCTGAGGATCTGTAAAATTGGGCACTTGAAATGGTCCATAGTCTAAGGACTTTCTCTGTGTTTTTGTTTTTGGAATGCTAAGATTATTATACAGTAAGAGTTACCAAAGATATTTTGTTAATGTTTTGGTGTGTTTCTTCCTAATATAGCTTTCCAGTATATCTTGGTGTTACTCTTTTTAATCTTTTTTTAAAAAACTTATGTGTTATGATCCTTTCCTTGTGTTTTCAAATATCCCTTTTCAAAACTATTTTAATGGCTAGATAGTATTCCAGTGTTTGCATCACAACTTATTCCATTAACCTCCTATAATTTGGGACATCGGTGTTGTTTCTAATTTTTCATTAGTATAAATAACACCATGCTAAGCATTCTTGCACACCTTTTGTGCATTTGATGGTTTCTGCAGGATAAATTCTTGAAGTGGAAGTATTGGGTTAAGGGTAGGACTTTTTTTCTGGTCAACAATTTTTTTTTTGGATTTTATTTTATTTATTTTTTATACAGTAGGTTCTTGTTAGTTATCCATTCTATACATATTAGTGTATACATGTCAATCCCAATCTCCCAATTCATCCCACCACCACCACCCCCGCCTCTGTCCCCCATTGGTGTCCATATGTTTGTTCTCCGCATCTGTGTCTCTATTTCTGCCCTGAAAACTGGTTCATCTGTACCGTTGTTCTAGGTTCCATATATATGCGTTAATATACAATATTTGTTTTTCTCTTTCTGACTTACTTCACTATGTATGACAGTCTCTAGATCCATCCACGTCTCTACAAATGACCCAATTTCGTTCCTTTTTATGGCTGAGTAATATTCCATTGTATATATGTACCACATCTTCTTTATCCATTCGTCTGTCGATGGGCATTTAGGTTGCTTTCATGACCTGGCTACTGTAAATAGTGCTGCAGTAAACACTGGGTTGCATGTGTCTTTTTGAATTATGGGTTTCTCCGGGTATATGCCCAGTAGTGGGATTGCTGGGTCATATGGTAATTCTATTTTTAGTTTTTTAAGGAACCTCCGTACTGTTCTCCATAGTGGCTGTATCAATTTACATTCCCACCAACAGTGCAAGAGGCTTCCCTTTTCTCCACATTTGTCTCCGGCATTTGTTGTTTGTAGCTTTTCTGATTGATTCCCATTCTAACTGGTGTGAGGTGATACCTCATTGTAGTTTTGATTTGCCTTTCTCTAATAATTAGTGACGTTGAGCAGCTTTTCATGTGCTTCATGGCCATCTGTATGTCTTCTTTGGAGAAATGTCTATTTAGGTCTTCTGCCCATTTTGGGATTGGGTTGTTTGTTTTTTTAATATTGAGCTGCCTGAGCTGTTTATATATTTTGGAGATTAATCCTTTGTCCATTGATTCGTTTTCAAATATTTTCTCCCATTCTGAGGGTTGTCTTTTTGTCTTGTAGTTTCCTTTGCTTTTCAAAAACTTTTACGTTTCACTAGGTCCCATTTGTTTATTTTTGTTTTTATTTCCATTACTGTAGGAGGTGGATCAAAAAAGATCTTGCTGTGATTTATGTCACAGGGTGTTCTTCCTATGTTTTCCTCTAAGAGTATTATAGTGACTGGTCTTACAGTTAGGTCTTTAATCCATTTGGAGTTTATTTTTGTGTATGGTGTTAGGGAGTGTTCTAATTTCATTCTTTTACATGTGGCTGTCCAGTTTTCCCAGCAAGGGGTAGGACTTTTTTTTTTTTTTTTGCGGTACGCGGGCCTCTCACTGTTGTGGCCTCTCCTGTTGCGGAGCACAGGCTCCGGACGCACAAGTTCAGCGGCCATGGCTCACGGGCCTAGCCGCTCCACGGCATGTGGGATCTTCCTGGACCAGGGCACGAACCCGTGTCCCCTGCATCGGCAGGCGGACTCTCAGCCACTGCACCACCAGAGAAGCCCAGTAGGAGGTTTTGAGAGCTTTTGACACACACTGCAAACATCCCTACAGAAATGTACAATTGTGACTCCCACCAGCAGTGAATGAGAGCGTTTTTCCCTCCCGTTCCCTCCCCAACAAAGCTTTGTTGATTTGACAGAAGAAAAATGTACTTTATTGTCTTTTTAAATTTTGTATTTCTTTACTAGTGAGATTAAATTTTTTTGCTTATTAATTCTATGTATTTCTTCTTCTGTAAATGTCAATTGCATATCCTTTCCGCTTTTTTGTGTTCATTTCCAAGAACTTTATTTTTAACATGGCTAGTTTTGAATATGTACAAAACTAGGCAGAACTGGGTAAATGAACCCCCATGGACCCATAGGTCAGCTTTAACAGTTAGGACTCTATGACCAATGGTTTCATCTGCACCCCCCTCTCCCTCCGTCTTTATTTTAAAGCCAGTCCCAGACATCATTTCATTCATAAATATTTCAGAGCGTCACTCTAAAAGTTGAGGACTCTAGGGGTTTTTTAGTATAGGAATAGTATTAGCGTTTTTGTTTTTAGTATGCATTGAAAATATTTCCCCCACATCGTTGCTTACATTCTGATGTAGTTTATGCACTTTTTTGCGATGTAGAAATTTAGTAATACGTCATTCCCTTCTTGTCTTTCCTTTGCCTTTATTCTTCTTGGAGGCAAAATAAAATCTTTCTAAGATCTTATCCAAGACCAGATGAGGTTTCACCTCCATGTAGAATGGCTTATTACAGCAAACATTTCAGAATATTCATAACATTGCTAAATGGTCGCAGACACCCATATCTGATTCCTGGTGGTTTTTTTTTCAAATGAGTGTGTTCATCTCTCTGTAGCCCCGGGATTTTTAAGTCATCTCAGCTTCTTGTACTTTTTCTCGTAACTCATTCACTGTTTCTTATTATAAAACCCTCCTCCCCCCTTTGTTTTTCTTTTTTTTTTCTTTTGGCCATGCCCTGCAGCATGTGGGGTCTTTGTTCCCCAACAAGGGATTGAACCTGCGCCCCCGGCATTGGAAGCACGGCGTCTTAACCACTGGACCGCCAGGGAAGTCCCTAAAACTCTCCCCCTCTTTTAATCTGTGGTTTCTGTCCTGTGTTATTTAAGGAGATCAGGTATCCGGGCTTGTTAGGTTTACCTGTAAAGTTTGAGTGAAAAGGTTCTGCGTAACGGCCCTGTGTGCTGTCTTGTGGGTAAAATGCACAGACTGTCTGGACTCCAAGTGGAGTCTCCACGGATGGTCTTGTTATTAGTCTGTGGACTTGTCAGTCTTTGCTGCATTCTGGTTGGATGCGTTGGTTCTCCCACACTCATAACCGCACAGTTCCTCATCATGCCTGATTTGCTTCCGCTGTGAGGACAAGCGATAAGGTGTGCAAGTGATTCAGTCTGGCCAGGAATCTGGGTGTGAAACACCATCTTCCACTCAGGCATCCAGCATCAACGGAACGGACGATGAAAAGGCATCTTCTGTGGGTCCTGCCAACACACACCTCAAGTCTGAGAACAACAAGCTGAAGATCGCTCTGACACAGAGGTGAGCATGTTCAAATCCAGGTGCTGTTGTCTCCCAGGTCAGCACTTCCCTGCAGCCTTTCCCACTGGGCAGGGTTTCAGGAAGTTGGGAAAGGAGACTGGGTCCTGCTCAGAGCGTCCGGTCTTGACTCCTGGCCAAAGGAAGACCAGCTGCCTTCATGGTTGTTCTCTGTGCACATCAGCATCTATGTGTGTGTGTGAGAAAGAGAGAGGTATCCCTGTGCTTTTTTTTTTTTTTGCCATGCCACGAGACTTGTGAGATCTTAATTCCCCAGCCAAGGATGGAACCCAGGTCCCCTGCAATGGAAGCATGGAGTCCTAACCACTGGACCACCAGGGAAGTCCCTGTCCCAGTGCTTACGTTTCATTTTTTTTGGGGGGTGGCCCGTGCCATGCGGCATAAGGGATCTTAGTTCCCCAACCAGGGGTCAAACCCGTGCCCCCTACGTTGGGAGTATGGAGTCTTAACCACTGGACAACCAGGGAAGTCCCTGTTTTGGTTTTTGAGAAGCCAAATTTATCATTTATTCATATATGATAACACTGAAAAACATTAAAACCTAAGAAACTATCTTGAAAATAAAATAAAATCTCACAAAAATCAGTAGCTTTTCTATATACAAACAAACATCACGTAGACTATATATTTGAAGAAGAGATTTCCTTTACGATATGAACTAGAACCATAAAATACATGGGGATAAACTTAAGAAATGTACAGGATCTTTGTGAAGAAAACTCAAATGATTTTGAGGGCCATACATGAATAGTTCAACAAATAGAAAAAGTCTATTGGGAAGTGGTAGGAAGCCTCAATATTTTAAAAAGTATCAATTTCCCTTAAATTGATCTACAAATTTAACACAACCCCCATGACGATATCAACAAGATTTTAACTTTTAATGACTATACTAGCTGTGCTTGTGTTTTCCTTGTTTTTTGTTTGTTTGTTTGTTTGTTTTTTGTGGTACGCAGGCCTCTCACTGTTGTGGCCTCTCCCGTTGCGGAGTACAGGCTCCGGATGCGCAGGCTCAGAGGCCATGGCTCACAGGCCCAGCCGCTCCGCGGCATGTGGGATCTTCCCGGACCGGGGCACGAACCCGTGTCCCCTGCAGCTGCAGGCGGACTCTCAACCACTGTGCCACCAGGGAAGCCCTGTGCTTGTGTTTTCATATCTTGAGAATGTGGCCTGTTTCCCAAAGGCTAGGCTGGGTCTCACGGTGTAAGGCTGGCCCCATGAGCACCTTCAGAACTGCGGTCTTTGGGGGTCATTCTGCTCACCTGGCAGGGGACTCGGCCGGCTTCCCCCAGCCTCTCTGTGGCTGACAAGCTGCTTTCCTCAGACCTGCCCCGTTTAAGAACTCTATCATATTAATTCCCCCATTTTACAGGTAAGGAAACTGAGTCCCAGGTGGTACAGTGAGTCCTTGCCCGAGGTCACATGGCTGGTAAATCTTCCCAGAGGCACCCACCTCTGCAACCCAGCCAGCCTGACCAGTGCGTGGAGCTTAATTCCTGTGATCTGACAGGAATTAAGGCATTTCAGAAAGAACATAGGACCCTTAGATTCAGCCCCCTTCTTTGGACCCTGGGTTTTGTCAGGTACGTCAAAGGACAGAACTGTGGCCAGCCTCTCTTACTCATCAGGTGATCTTGAAGACTATTTTTGGTTGAGTCATGGTGGGCTGCCTGGAGGAAAACATTCCACCCCTAAAAATAAATGTTTTTAAATCCCAGTTGAATGGACGAGTGAATTCCGGGAATGGGTGTGAAGCCATTTCCCAGAAATCAGCTCAATCATTAACTCTGAAATTAATCACATAATAATATTTTGCTATGTTTTCAGTCTGTGGTGTTTGAAACCAAAAGTATCTATTTTCCAATCACAGTTCTAGGACCTTGAGGTGGATGAAAGATAATGCAGATTATTAAAATACAGTTGTATTTACTTTTTAAAAAATTAAAAGAAAAAAAAAAGAAGCCTTGAGAGACACAACTCTCCTTAGCCAGACAGTATTGATTAGAAGCCAAAAACTTGCTGTTTTTTTTTCAGAGTGGCTAAGTCTGAGGTGGTTTTTTTTTTTGGTTAATTAATTTTTATTGGAGTTTAGTTGCTTTACAATGTTGTGTTAGTTTCTGCTGTACAGCACAGTGAATCAACTATACATATATCTCCTCTTTTTTAGATTTCCTTCCCATTTAGGTCACCATACAGCATTGAGTAGTGTTCCCTGTGCTATACAGCAGGTTTTCATTAGTTATCTATTTTATACATAATAGTGTATATGTGTCAGTCCCAACCTCCCAATTCATCCCACCCCGCCACCCTCACCCCCTTGATAACCATATGTTTGTTCTCTACGTCTGTCTCTATTTCTGCTTTGCAAATAAGTTCATCTCTACCATTTTTCTAGATTCCACATATAAGCGATATTATGTGATATTTGTTTTTCTCGTTCTGACTTATTTCACTCTGTATGACAGTCTCAAGGTCCATCCTCGTCTCTACAAATGATCCAGTGTTGTTCCTTTTAATGGCTAATATTCCATTGTCTGTATGTACCACATCTTTATCCATTCCTCTGTTGATGGACATGTAGGTTGCTTCCATGTGCTGGCTATTGTAAACAGTGCTGCAGTGAACACTGGTCTCCAAAACAGGAAACAAAAGCAGCGTTGAATGGGACCGGCAACTGAGGGCAACCTGATTCCAGTTTGTTTTTTCAAACTTCACTGATCACAGAGGATTATCATGTGGTTTGGTGATAATGTGGACACATCCCTCGGACCTGAGGGGACCTAGGGTCGGCCAGGGCTCCCTCACACATCCTGCGGTTGGAACCCCAGTTCTGCCCTCAGGGGACTCCCAGCCCCTGTCTCCTCTGTCCTCAAGTCCTCAGCTCTCAAATCTGGACCCAGGCTGTTCGTTTAAACCTGGGGTTGTTGGGCTCCAGAGAGGGGGTGTCAGGAGCTTGTTGAAAGTGTCCGCCGCTTTCATGAGAGTGTCAGAGGGCCCGGGGTCCACCCCAGCACTTCAGAACCTACATCCCTGAGGTTCATTTCAGGAAGGAACGGACATGGGGCAGGAGAGAACCGTCCTGCGGCCAGGGGTCAGTAGGGAGCAGACGGGGAAGGGGTCTCTACCACAGTCTGTGGCTTCATTCTTAGTTTCTTTTTTTTTTAAATTGAAGTAGAGTTGATTCACAATGTTGCGTTAATTTCTGCTGTACAGCAAAGTGACTCAGTTATACATATATATATAAAAAATTCTTTTTTATATTCTTTTCCATTATGGTTTATCCCAGGACGTTGAATATAGTTCCATGTGCTATACAGTAGAACCTTGTTGTTTATCCATTCTGTATATAATAGGTTGCATCTACTAACCCCAAACTCCCAATCCATCCCTCCCTCAGCCCCTTCCCCCTTGGCAGCCACAAGCCTGTTCTCTTATGTTTGTGAGCCTGTTTCTGCTTCATAGATTAGTTCATTTGTGTCATATTGTAGACTCCACATAAGAGTGATATCATCTGGCATTTGGCTCTGTCTGACTTACTTCACTCAGTATGATAATCTCTCGTTGCACCCATGTTGCTGCAAATGGCATGATTTCATTCTTTTTTATGGCTGAGTTCATTCTAAGTTACATCTCTTCCTTCTCTGAGAATTCTGTTCTCTTCTAAAGTGATGCTTTGAGAAAATCACCCAACAAGGCAGCATGTTCCCACTAAAGGGAGGTGCCAGGCCCGCTCAGCACGTGGTTCTCGCTGCCAGGCCACCGGCGGGAGAGGGTGTGGCCCCGAGGCATGGGCTGAGGGGGTGGCCGGGTGCCCCCTCCACAGGGCAGCCGGGTGGACGGTGCCCACCCTCCCGGTCACCGCCTGGCCCCCGCCCTGCAGCGCCGCCAACGTGAAGAAATGGGAGATCGAGCTGCAGACCCTGCGGGAGAGCAACGCCCGGCTGACCACGGCACTACAGGACTCGTCGGCCAGCGTGGAGCAGTGGAAGAGGCAGTTCTCCCTCTGCCACGACGAGAATGACCGGCTCCGGAACAAGGTGGGGAGGGCCGGGGTGGCCGTGACCTTCCTCTCCCCACTGCCTCCCGCTTGGCCTTCGGTCCCATGTCCCAGGGGCAGGAGGAAGACCCGCTGCTTCTCCCTTTGTCCTCCCCTCCGCCTCCCTGCCTGCCTTAGTGGGAACGCTACTATGTACAGAACTGACTGATTACCTTTCCTGAACCCAGTTTTAAAATTGCAATCGCAAAGGAGAAGAGAAATCAATGGGAGATTGCAGCTTTGTCTCTCGCAAAGATCACCCTCTGATGCGAGCTGTGGGTTGGCCTTTCGTGGGTGGCCTCCCTCTGGCATTTTCTGTGGTTCCGTGATCTTCGGTAGAGAAAAGGGATCCAGAGGGTGAGTGAAGAAAATAGATTCAGGAGATGGTGAGGCGTGATTGCTCAGAAACCCTGCTTCCCTGCAAACTGCTCTTTCTAAAAATGTGAGATAGGCAGCAAGGAAAGGAATACGGCCCTTGACGTGTGAGGTGGGCGGATGCCGACGGGCCTCGTGTGCCCTCTACCCTCCTACCCTGACATGGGGGCTTTTCAGTTTTTTTCAGAATTCACCCACGCCCTTCCCTGTAATTAGTCGCTCATGCTCTGCTGTTGGGCTGAGTTGATGCGGTTGTTTTAGGGTTCCCAGGTGAGGTCCTGGGGTTGCTGTGCTGTTTTGCTGGTCAGCACTTTTATCCCACAGTCGGTGAACACAGTCTGCTCCGTAATGCAGGATTTCAGGGTACGGGTCGCATTGAGATTGGTACTCGCTCCCCTTGCCCCCGTTTATAACCCGCCCACCCGTTCTGAGTGGAGCCCCTGGAAACCACTCCCCTACTTCACGTCTTACTTTGGAGCAGGTGGCATGTGAAACTGCCTCGTGTCGTTTTTTCATAAAGTGCTGATGGTGAGGGGCGCAGGCCAAGTGCTGACTCTGCACCTTCCCTTCTGAGGCTGGGCTCATCTCCTTGGCAGAGGGATTGATCGCCCTTTGTTTCTTTTTCCAAGGGCAGAGCTGAGTTTCTCACTTCGCGTCTGAGTGTAAGAACCAAAGAGCCGTGCGGGGTCAGGGCGGGGGCGGGGGGGGCGTGGAGGAAGTGCGTGCAGTGGAACCTACTCCCCGTGCGGAGCGTCAGCTTCCCTGGGCGGGAAGCACTGGGAACTTGATTCCCAGGGCGGGATGTGGACGTTGGTGGGATCTCCGGCAGCTCCTGTGGCTGGAGGTTCAGATCCTGAGGGCTGGTGCAGGTCACCTCTAAGAACTGTCCTCATGTTGACCACCTAGTGCCCTGCACCCTGAGGACTGCCGCTGCCTGCTTGTGGGGAACCCCATCAACATGGTGCTCTTGTGTTATTTGCTGGTTACACCCCTGCCGTCCACTCTGCACCCATGCTTTGGCCCCTGGGAAATGCCCAGTGTCAGAGGTGTCAGGCTTGGGAAGGAGAGAAAGATGCACTCTGGGGGTGTACCTCAGCCTGCACTTGTCATCTCTCCAGGAAGAGGCCCACGGGCCAGGCCCCTTCTGCGTGCATCAGTGGGGAAAGGTCATCTTGATTTAAAACGTTTGAAATGTCATCGAGTCCCAGTTGGTAGCCACTGTCCCACAGAGTTGCTCGGTTCTCTACCCTGCTCGCTTAACCCCTTGAAAAGCAACAGAATCATTCAGGGCATGATTAAAATGATGTGACAGTCATTCTGCGAAGAAGCAGATAGATTCATGGGACGTCTGGTCCCGACTTGTGACAGATCCTTAAAGCAAACCTAAAGCTACCGTCCTGTGACTGTGAGAGAAAACCAGAGGCCCAGAGCATACTGAAGCCAGGTTTTGTGACTTCTGTGGCTTTGTTGGTGTTAAATGAGGGCATCCTGTGCCCACAGGAGCAAACAGCCCAGGGGGAGCCCCGTGGGGTTTGTCTGTAGCCACAAGGAAAAATTTATAAGTGGGTTAATTTATGGTTTACTTTAAAAGAGCTGTAGTGATCTTTTGTTTAATGACTACAGTAAACTGGCATCCCTGCTTTAACATGTGATATTCATTAAAGATTGACGAGCTGGAAGAGCAGTGCAGCGAGATAAACAGAGAGAAGGAGAAGAATACCCAGTTGAAGAGAAGAATTGAGGAGCTGGAGTTGGAACTCCGAGAAAAGGAGACGGTGGGTCGTGGGGCTCCGAGCGGTGCTGCTTGGCGTCCCCTGGGCCTTGGCGGGTGATCTCCACCCAAGGACACGGCAGGCAGCTGTGGGGCATGTGACCGGCCCTGGCAGCTGCCCGGACCTCAGCACAGAGACAGAGCCAAAAGCTACACCAGGGCACAGATAGTCCAGAGCAAAGGCCTGACCGTTACCCTCTGCAGCCTCCTTGTTGTACTTATTCTATAGTCAGTCGCTCAGGTCCAAGAGGGAGCTGAACATTTGCAAAAGCACTCGGAAACTTTCACAGGTGGTCTTTTATCAGAAGTTGCGTTCTGCCGTCAAATTAATGCAGTGAGAACCCCCTGTCACACAGTCATTTATTTTCTGGGGGACGGGACAGCTAAGTACAGCAAGTCCCCTACCCACGAACAAGTTCCACTCCAAGAGTGCACTTGCCTAAGTCCAGTTTGTTCGTAAGTCCAACAGAGTTAGCCTAGGTATGCAACTAACACAATCGGCTGTATCCTACTGTACTGTAATAGGTTTATCATACTTTTCACACAAATAATACATAAAAAACAGACACAGAAACCAAAGGAAACGTTTTTAACCTTGCAGTACAGTACTTTGAAAAGTAGAGTAGTACCAGCTACATCACTGCTGCTTCTACGCTTGCTTCCGGACATCCTGGGCATGAAATAAAGACACTGTAGTACTGTACTCTATACAGTACTGTACAGTAAAGTACACAAACGCACAACCACTTGTCGAGGATGCACGCACGTGACGATGTACACCAGACATGTGAACTGACTTACATGACTGGACATGTGAACGCACATTTGCATCTTTGAAAGTTCGCAACTTGAAGGTTCATATGTAGGGGACTTACTGTATACAGAGGGTGGAGACCATGGGCAAGTTACCAATCCTCTCTCAGCCTCGGTTTCCCCATCTACGAAACAGGAATCATACTTCTCTTTTCATGGTGGCGTTCAGCCTTCATGCATTAATTCATGGAACATACTCAGCCTTTAGAATTACCTCGTGTGTTAAGTATAACATCATCGCCATTATTATTTACGCAGACAACACAGGTTCCAAAAGCTGCTTCCATTATTGTATGCACGAGTTGGGGATTTTCAAGAATACATTTTATCTGACTTGCTTTCACATTCTTTTTCCAATTTCTGTCTCCTGTAGGAGTTGACAGACCTCCGAAAACAAAGTGAAATCATACCTCAGCTCATGTCAGAGTGTGAATACGTCTCTGAGAAGTTAGAGGTAAGGGCGGGGAGCACGTCCACCTGGGCTCAGATGAGAAGGCATCCACTGTGTTACCCATTTCTCTGAGGCGTCTCCCTTTCACGCCTGGCTTGGTAAAGAAAAGAGACTTTGTATTCCTAGAAAGCCAGCGTAACTACATGCCAGATGCCAGCTTTCCTCCCGGGTGCAGACTCAGCAGTGTTTGTCTTCTGTTTTCTCCACTTATACGAAGGTGTCCTGTGCATAACCATAGTGTAGGTGACTGTTTCCTGCCCACAGAAGTCCCTACAGAACCACAGAAGGGTGCGAAGCAGGGGACAGAAAGGAGGGCTGAGAGCCTAAGATCCAGGGGCTATTGCACCTCCCCAGCCAGTGACCTTGGACATGACCTTGGACAGCCCCCCGCCACCATGCCCCCCCACCCTGCTGGCTTCAGATTTCTGATCCACCTGCTGCATTTCTGAAGGAGCATTTTCAGGTCCTCCTTCACCTCCGAGGTTCTCCTCACTTCGAGAGCTCTTTGTTCAGGTATACAACCTTGGTATTAGTAACTGGTTCTTGTACACCCATTCAAAAATTCTCATTTTATGCCCGTAAGATGAAAGCTCTTATTTGGACTCACAGCGGTCCCGCCATTGGGAGCTTCAACGTCTCCATGGCAACACCACAGGACGGACAGAGCACAGACCTACTGTCCCTGCGTCTGGCACGGCCAGTCCTCCCTCGCTGACGGCCAGAGGCTGGCCTGGGGCCAAGGAGACCTCGCCTTCTCAGTGGAACCGGGAGAAACAAGTCACTCTTCCATTTGTGCTATTTCTCACTCTCTCCCAGAATGGAACCCAAAGGGGGCCTCTGCTGACCACACTGGGCTTGGGGCTGAAAACCCCATGTGCTGGGATTTCAGGCTTCCTCTGCTGGGCACTTTGTGAAAGCATCACTTAGCACCAGGCTCCCTTGGGCAGGATGCTGAGTTCTGTGTTCTCTGTGGGGGCATCGTATTAAGGCGAGATGCTGGCCTTTGGTACCTCTGCCAGAGAACAGCAGGAAGGAGGGGCACACACCTGATGCCAGGGGGGTGGGGGCAGGACACTTAACACTTCCAGGAGGCAGGCCCGCCCGAGGGGGACGGACAGTCTGGCTGTCTCAGGTCTCAGCGGGGCTCCTCCCGCTCTGTCCCCAGACCCTTCTTTCTCTCTCGCTTTGCTTCAGGCGGCAGAGAGAGACAATCAGAACCTGGAAGACAAAGTGCGCTCCCTGAAGACGGACATGGAGGAGAGCAAGTACCGCCAGCGCCACCTGAAGGTGGAGCTGAAGAGCTTCTTGGAGGTGCTGGACGGGAAGATCGATGACCTGCACAACTTCCGCCGGGGCCTCTCCAAGCTGGGCGCCGACAACTAGGGCTGCGCGTGAGTCCCCAGGGTGTGTGTGACACAGAGTAGCACTAGGACGTCCTCCCGTTCACGTGGCTTCTGTAAATGCAGGCGCGGTTTGTCACGTTTCCAAACCAGGGGTGCCGTCCACTCTCTCCTCTCCAGAATAGAAACCTCCCCTTGCTTCTCTGGCCTTGCGAGGTCATGGACAACTGGACGATTCTGACTCAGGAATCCAGAACTAGGTCTACCTTAAACATTTACGCAGTCAGGGCAGGGATGTTTATAACTTTCTTAAGGGCTGTTGCAACCATATGAACTGGAAAAGTATTTTCTAATTCAAGTATGAATACCCTTTCCAACTCCTGTTTTTTTGAGTAGCGTTCAGAGTGTTCGAATGTTCACCAGGCACCAATGCGTGGGGCGTGGTGATAGCAGTTTTCCTCTCAGTATATACAGAGATGCTTTAAAGCAACCACTGAGTAGAGACTTGTCCCAAGAGAGAAAACGCACTTCTGGTGGAGGCGTTTTCTGGCAGGGGAATCGCCTGCATCCACTCCGCCCACTTCCACCCGCCCCCAGTTTGTAGGGTTGCGACAATGTTCCTTTTCTTGGTTTTAATTTCTGAGCAGGTTACTGTGCTGTGGGGACAGCATGCAGCGAGGGTGCCTAGCACAGTGCCTGGCACAAAGTAGGTGCTTAATAAATATTTGTTCATTTAAACGTATAAACAGAATTTAGTGTTTTCATCACATCCCCCATCAAGCCCCTGTTGGACAGTCCACCGTCCTGGTGCACTGGGTCGTTATCAGGCATGTATGTGACTTTGTGGACAGACTCGTGGGTTGGCTCAGGTGGCCCTGGGGCCAGGAGGGTGGCAGTGGAAGCAGCAGGAGCTGGTCTGAGGCCCCCACCTCCCAGCAGCCCATCCATGGTGCTCTGCCCCTGGGGGCCTCTGACACTGAGATCACCCTTCCTTTCCAGGAGTGAGGCCTGTGGCCTAGGGATTCTAGGACCACTGACTGACCCTGGTATAGGGGCTGCCCAGGACTTGGGATCTAGGGTGGGATCCTCTGTTGGGTTTAGACAATTGAAAAAGAAATCACACAGGCCCGTGAGGGAAGGAGTGGGCTCAAAGTGGCTGAGCCTTGGCCTTAGAGGAGTTCTGCCCAGGTCTGCCTCCTCCTGTTCCTGCTAAGGAAGGGACCAGAGCCATGGACCTCTTCTCTCTTACTGAGTTTCTCAGTGGGGCCAGTGGACATTTCATTTGCCCCATGCATGGCAAGATGGTCTGAATCCCTGGCCGTCGGCATTTCTAAATCCCTTTGAAGGAGGGGGAGGCTTTGCCGCCCCCTTACCTGCTTTGAGGACCACTAAGAGAACTTCCCCCTCTAGAAGGATTTTCTCACGCATTAGAATTGCTCCCTGCTGAATTGTTCAGATAAACAATAAAATAGCCTGAGGAGGTGGGTAGAGTACACACGGATGTGACCCGGGCCCCAGGGTGACTTTACAAGTCCTGCTGCTCTCTTTCGTGTAGCTGAGACCATCTCCCTGAGCAGGGAGGTCTTATTTAGGATGGGGAAAGCACCAGGACATGTAGGGGAGACCCGCAGGCTGAGTGGGGCAGCTCTGGTGGAGTTCACTGGGCTGGTGGCAGATGGAAATGGAAAGCGTGGTCAGCCCTCCTGCTGATTTGTGACTGGGCGCTGCTGGCGCTGCCCTTTCCCTGGAGCTCCAGATGGCTCTCAGGGCAGTGGTAGCAGCTCTACTGACCTGGAGATCAGAGAGCTGGGCTGGCCGTGAGTTGGCCTTGTGGCCCAGCAGGGGCTCAAGAGGATTCTTCTCAGGCTAGGCCAGTCCACCTGCCCAGGAGCAGCAGACACTGGCATTCTGAAACCTCAGCTTGGGTCTTCTGATGCCCACCACCCCTGTCTATGCGGCAGCTTATTCATCCAGAAGGAGCTGTCTTGACTGACTGGACATGCTCAGGTGACGTATTCATCGGAGGATAGAGTTGTCAAAGCTGCTTGCACATTCCGGGCAGTGACTGGAGAAACTAGTGGCAGCAGTAGAGCCATTACCACGGTGGGCTGCTGTGTCCCTGTGCAGTTGAGACCCATGACCCCCGCTCACCAACCGTGGAAGAGTTTGGTGAGCGCTTGTAGGCAGTAGGTGAGGAGCTGAGAGCCCCACGCTATGTGGCCCCAGACAGCTTTACACCATGCAGCCCCGGAGCTAAGAGCAGTAGGGGTTCCTCTAAAGGAGAAGCTAAGTTGGGCTCAGCAGGGAAAGCACACCTTTACAAAAGCCCTGGACTTTCAGTTCCTTCTGCTTTTCTCTAAAGGTCTTAAGGTTTCTTCATTTACTTTCTTTTTAAAAAAAAAAAAAAGGCCTGGGGACAACCTAGACAGTCTGTCGAGAGGCTAGCCCTGTCTAACAGCCTCGGGATATAAGGAGAATGACCCGCTGAATTCATCCCAGTTTCCCTTGAGCCAAGCCCTCATTTGTTAGGACGTCCAGCTCCAGTCTCAGCACTGATGCCCTTTGGTTGGCGTGATCTGAAGCCAAGTGCAGGCAGGGCATAACCCTTGCCTCACAAACACCCCAGCCCAGTCGTGCTGCTGGGGGATTTAGAGCTAGGACTGCGTCTTTGTTTCCAAGTGATGTCTCCTGATTTGACATCTCCAAGACTGGCTGCCTGAACCTCAATTAGCTTTTTTTTTTTTCCTCTGCATCTGTGAAACCTGGGGCCTAAAAAAAGCAACGGAAAATTTGGAATCCTTTAACCATAATGATCCTTAAAAATAATTTTCATTCCAAGTAAAGACCCACTGGATGCGTGATACAGTTGAGAGCGGCAAGGGGAGATAAAGTCTTCCTAGTGCCTCGGGAATAGAAAACCACCTGAGTGACAGGCTGGGACAGTGTGGTCAGGCCTTGAAAGAGAGCCAGCGTCCACATGAGACCCAGAACTTGTACACTACCCTCCCTTCCACGCTCCCCTGCATGCCGTCACTTTAGACCTCAGCTGGGTGAGAGAACGGGGCAGAGATCATTCCCCATTTTGCAGCGGAAGCAGAGACAGGTGACTCACCCTGAGTCACCCAGCTAGTGAGCAGCAGCGCGGGCTGCATCTGGGTCTCCTGAACCCTGGTCCAGTGTCTTTCTACGAGTCATGCTCTCTTCTCCCTTTAGTGACCTTTGGGTGCCAAGAAAAAAAAAACTCTCTTGTGTCCTGATAAGAGCACATTGCAGTTATACTGTTTTAACATATGTCCCCAGCAAATGACAACTTATAAATGAATGAATCAGAATTACATTTACATTCATTACAGCAGTAAGTTCCACTTTTGAATGATTCTGCTTTTGTAGGGATCTTTCCAAGAGATTGTTGGTTAAAATGATGTTGGTGCTTTGAGAGGCCAGAGCGATGAGACACATTTTGAGTTCTTCGTTGATGGCTTTCGTGGAGGCAAAGCAGTTTGTTCAAAACAAGCAGGAGGCCCCCAAATGGCAGAGCAGTAAACAGAGTGATGGCAGGGCAGGTGGGGAGTGGGGGGATTGCCCATCACTGCCCAGCCCCTTCCCAGACAGGAGCCAGCACTGGGGAGGGAGCAGACCAGCCAGTGGTTAGAGCAGGTTGAGTGGCACCTGACGGGCCCCGGGAGGAATGTCCACAGCGGGTAGTTGGTCTCCATCCTGCAGTCTCATCATAGACATCTCTAGACTTGGGCGGCCCACGGGCACAGCCTGGATGGCGGTTGGCTAATGCCTGGCCAGTATTTACTACATTTGACATAAAACATCAAATAAAGGGTGCGGGATATAGTGCTACTCAGAGGCGTCACGATCGGCCTGTTGTAAAAGGACTCCTTTTCTATAGGCAAGACTGCTTTTCAATAGAAATCGGGGGCAACTTTGGGTGAGAGCCAAAGCCAACCGCAGGGAGTGCCAGGGACGTCAGGTGTGGCCAGCTGTGCCCTTAGAAGGCAGGCAGCCGGGATGGGACTTAGCAGAGGCGCTTGACAGAGGTTGCCCTTTAAGACAGAGCTGGCCGCTGCATTCTGCTCATTGTTGAAAGTGGCCCTTTGTGCCATGTGTCCATCTAAAAGCTATGGGTTCTTTTATTCACTCGAAAGATCACTGGATTTTGAAGCACTGGTGATTTAAACTAGAAGCCTGCAAATCAACATCCATATATATTCTTAAATGACATGCATGGTTTAAAAGAATTCCAATTTCTGCATACATAGTTTCCCCCAAATAAATATATATTCTTGGGATGGTGGGGGTGACGGCATGGAGAGAGAATCCTGTATAGAAATGTGTGTTGTTTTACGTGTCTTTTTCATACACCTATCTCAAGAATATGGGTTTTTCCAGTTCCTCTTTAAATACCAGCCAGGAAGAAGGTGATTATGGTAAGACTTTGGCAGCCAGATGATATGATCTAGTGAACTTTTGGAGTGTGTGTGTGTGTGAGTGTGTGTGTGTGTGTGTGTGTGTATGTGTATGTGTATTGGGGGAGGAAGCAGCAGGGGGAAGCAGGAGAAACGACAAGGAAGGGTTTTCAATTAAAAAATATATGTATAGCTAAGAGGAGTCTTTAATAATCCTAGCGGTGATGTTATATGTTCTGGAATCCGTCTTTGAGAAGAGCTTGTGGGTCTTTTGTTTTGAGCGGAATTGTACAGTGCCCTACTCTCTTTGACGAATGCAGAGCCTTGTGAAGAGTGCCCCCACCCCCAGGCCACACAGACCCCGGGTGCACCTGCCAGGAGCCCAGAGAAACCACGGTGGAGTCCAGACTGTGGGACATTTTGGCGGATGACTGACAGGTCCAATGATATGCAGCTGTGGGGAATGTGTCACTGTTCTTACCCTATGGACCACTTTTAATATAAAATCCTGACTTTAAATAAATTGTTGTAGCAATGTCTTATGGTGTGACAGACAGTTAGGCACTTCTTGCATCAAAGGTAAGAATTTAACGATTAGCATGAGGTGGATAAATGGACTCTCCCAAGAATACTGTTTTTTTGTTTCTTTTCCCTTTTCAAATGCCTTTTTGGTACATAAATAATATATACTTTTCTAAGAAGAAATGAAAAAAATCACCTGTTATTACACCATCTGATTATAACCACTGTTAACATTTTGGTATATATCTTTTCAGACTTCTTTTCTATGCATCTATAGCTGTTTTATTACTTTTTTCATGAGATACAATCATATTATACATATACTGTTTTATAACTTGCTTTTTTTCCCTTTTAACACTATATTGTAAATATATTTCTATGTCAGTAAATATGTAACAGCATCATTTTTAACATCTATGTAGGTTGTACCTTGGGTACTTGTTTCCAGTTTTATACTGTTGTACTCAAGGATATGACGGAAATCCTTTCTTCTAACACCTTCATGTACGTTTCAGAATATTTACTTAGGATAACTTGCTAAAATTGGACTTGCTGGCTCAAAAGCGTAATGGGTGCTACAAGCACTGCTCCGTCTCCTCCTCTCCCTCCTGGGCACACAGGAGATGCCACTTACCAGCCCCTATAGTCACTCAGGGTCCTGGTGCTAATGCTGGCCAATAAAGTGTGAGCAGAAGTGACATGTGCAACGTCCAGGCTGAGACTGTGAGATGCCCCCATGCAGGTCTCCAGTCTTTCTGTTGCCTTGCCCCACAGGTGGTGATGTCCCAGTGCTGGAGCCTATGTCAGCTGGAGCCTTTGTCAGCCTGGGTCCCTGAGTGACTGTGTGGAGAGCTCCCCTTCTCCCATCATGACACCCCCCTCCCCACTTGTGTGGATTTGTACTGTGAAGAAAGAATAAACTTTAAGTGTTATACTATTGGGATGTCAGGGTTATTTTGTTACTGCAGCATAACATATCCTGACTAACAAAAAGGTACGCACATGTTGGGGACTTTTAATATATCTTGCCTCAAATTGCCTTCCAGAAAGATGATACCAAATTATGCTCTCACCAGCAATGTGTGAGAATGTCCGATTCCCCTCTTTCACACTGGTGTTCCCATGGGGACTGGGGGGGCTAGTTTTGATATGCATTTTTTTGATGACAGTGTGACCCTCTAACCAACATATTTATTAGACTATATTCTTTTGTCATTTACCTATTCGTCTTCTCTGGCCAATTTTCTCACAAGGTGTTTGTGTGTCTCATTGATTTCTAAGAAGTTTTTTTTTCCCTATAAATATTATTTTCTAAAAGTTGCATGTATTTGGGGCTTCCCTGGTGGCGCAGTGGTTAAGAATCCGCCTGCCAATGCAGGGGACACAGGTTCGAGCCCTGGTCTGGGAAGATCCCACATGCTGCGGAGCAGCTAAGCCTGTGCGCCACAACTACTGAAGCCCGCACACCTAGAGCCCGTGCTCCACAACAAGAGAAGCCACCACAATGAGAAGCCTACACACTACAAGGAAGAGTAACCCCTGCTCACCGCAACTAGAGAAAGCCCGCACACAGCAACGAAGACCCAACACAGCCAGAAATAAATACATTTATTTTTAAAAAAGCTCAATATATGGCTTAGATTGAAAAAATTTTTTTTTTAGTCAAATCTATCTTTTCCTTTATGGTTGCTGCCTTTGCTGTCATGCTTTTGAAGATCTTTGCAATTCTGATTCCAAGGTTGTATGAATTTTCACCAGTATTTTATTCTTGTACTTTTATTGTTTTGTTTAAGCAATTAAATCTATGATCCATGTGGAATTTATTTTTTAAATTACCCCAACATCACTTACTGGGAAATCTATCCTCTCTCCACTGATACAAAATCCCATTTTCACTATATATCCAATCCTTATATTTCTTTTTTTTTTTTTTTTTTTTTTTT
>NW_020838009.1:8458588-8515393 GCF_003676395.1 Aethalodelphis obliquidens
TATCCAATCCTTATATTTCTTTTTTTTTTTTTTTTTTTTTTGCAGTACGCGGGCCTCTAACTGTTGTGGCCTTTCCTGTTGCGGAGCACAGGCTCCGGACGCGCAGGCTCAGCGGCCATGGCTCACGGGCCCAGCCGCTCTTCGGCATGTGGGATCTTCCCAGACCAGGGCATGAACCCATGTCCCCTGCATCAGCAGGCGGACTCTCAACCACTGCGCCACCAGGGAAGCCCCTCTTTTTTTTTTTTTTTTTTAAGAAAGCATTTTCTTTTCTTTCTTTTTTTTTTAAATTATTTATTTTATTTATTTTTGGCTGCGTTGCTGCATGCAGGCTTTCTCTAGTTGCGGCGAGCAGGGGCTACTCTTCCTTGCGGTGCACGGGCTTCTCATTGCAGTGGCTTCTCTTGTTGTGGAGCACGGGCTCTAGGCGCACGGGCTTCAGTAGTTGTGGCTCACGGGCTCTAGAGCACAAGCTCAGTAGTTGTGGCGCACGGGCTTAGTTGCTCTGTGGCATGTGGGATCTTCCCAGGCCAGGGCTTGAACCCGTGTCCCCTGCATTGGCAGGAGGATTCTTAACCACTGCGCCACCAGGGAAGCCCTCAATCTTTATATTTCTCTAAGCGTACTTCTGAACTTTCTATTGTGTACATTCTGGCACTGGTACCACATAGTTTGATCATCTCAGATTTAGACTAAATGTCGCCATTAATTAAACGTCTTCAAAAATGTCCTAGTACTTTTTGTATATTGACAGTTCCAAAAGAAATTCGGGATCATTTTGTAGCATTTAGAAGAATTGGAAATTGGATTGTGTAAAATTTATAGGTAACTATAAAGGCAATTAACATCTTCATAATATTTAACCTTTCATTTCAGTAAATTTATAAAGTATTATGTTCCTCAGTATATTTTTTCTAGTACAGGTAATTTTTTGTAGTTGTGGTTACTGTGGTAAATAAGCTCTTTTGTCCATTATATTTTCCAACTGCTTATTGTTAGTATAAAGGTACATGACTACTTTTTTTTTAATGAAAATTAAATCCATTGATTTTTTTAATTTAAAATATTAAACAAAAGCTGTGTAAATGGTAGCATTGTGAAAAAACATAATATGGAAACTGAAAGTCCCCCATAATTAAAATCCCTCTGCCCCCAAGATAAACAGTCAACACATAGTCTTCAAATCTTCTTTTCCTAAAGTATGTTTTATCATTTTGACCGTATGATAGAACCCTTCTGCTGCTTGTATTTTTCACTTGGCAATAGATCTTGGACATCTTCCTGTTGGTACCATATCAATCTACCTCATTCTTCTTAACTCTGCATAGAGAGTTCTGTGGTTGTTTACTAGTTTGTTTAACTTGGCAATTGGTTATTTATTTTGTAGCTAGCCAATTACTGAATTTCCTTTCGTTTTAATAGTTTTGTTGTTGTTATTAATTCTTTTGCCTTTTTCATGTAGTTAATAGTTCTGAGTAGTGATGATAACTTTAGCTCCATATTTTTAATAATCTTATTTCACTTCCTTATCACACTGACCAGCACTTTTTGAACAATGGTAAATAACACCTATATAAATTGTGCCGGTATTGTACATTCTTCTTTATATATATTTTTTACTTGGTGAGAATACCTCTAGTGTTCCTCCAAAAGTACAAATTTGACTCTTAGTATGAAATATTCTTAATATTTGAATTTATATATTAAAGTTATGCCCTCCTCTTTCTAGTTTGCTGAAAGTTTTATCAGTAATGGTTGTTGGAATTTTATTAAATCCCTTTTTTTTTCACATCTGTCAAGATGATCAAATGGTTTTTCTTTTTTTTTTTTGCGGTACGCGGGCCTGTGGGGTCTTCCCGGATTGGGGCACGAACCCGTGTCCCCTGCATCGGCAGGCGGACTCTCAACCACTGCGCCACCAGGGAAGCCCGGTTTTTCTTTATCATAACTTAATATGAATCATTTAAATAGATTTGCTAATGTCAGACCCTGTCTGCATTTCTAGAAAAATCTGATTTAGTCATGGTATATTATTCTTTCAATATATGTCTCCACTCAATGTTAACAGTGGTTATTTATGATGGGTTGGTTTATGGTAGACTTTTATTTTTTGTTCTTATCTGTATTTTCTGATTTTTCTACATGGCTCTCATATTACTTGTATAATAATAGTAAGAGCTTTAAAATAAGAAAATTACTCTGGATTTGGTTTGCTCTTATTATTTTGGAATTTTTCAAAATTTTAGGTGGATAGTTATGTAATTTTTTTTTCTGCTATCTTTATCAGGTATTAGTGTTGGGTTTGTGTTAACTTCTTAAAAAAAAAAAAAGAACTTGGGAAGCTCTATCTCTTTTTTTCTATGCCCTTGAACAGTTTAAATAATATTTAGAATTTTTTGCTCCTTGAAGTTTTTATAACATGTATAAATCTGTCTAAGTCTAGTGCCTTTTTAGGAAATAATTCTTTGACAGTTTTTTCAATGTTTTTCCATGCTCATTAGTCTCTTTAAACTTTCTTCCTTTTCTGTAAGTTTTTGGCAACTTAAACTTCCAAAGTAATGATTCTGTTAAGATTTTCAAATTTGCTAGCCTGGAGCCGTCATATTTTCTTTTCTCATTCCTGACGTTCTGTGTCTGTGCTTTCCCTTTTTATTCTGGGACTTTAAATCTTAATTTACTGTTTTACCATTTTATGATTTTTTTTGGTTTGTTTTTGTTCTTATTAATTTCCTTCCTTTATTTTATTATTTTTTCACCTTCTCAAGTTGCATGCCATTTTAACTATTTCCTGTTTAATAGCAGATATAGTTACTAGCGCTCATAAGGCTACATGACTTTTCTTCTGAATATTTCTTTATCCATTTCTGTTAAATTTTTAGCTATGGTGTTCTAAGTTATAAATAACTTGTAATTTCATATTTGACTTTTTTTTTACTTGAGTTATTTGAAATTAACTTTTACATTTCTAGATAGTTTGATACTTTTTGTTGTTGTTATTAACATTTGTTACAAGTGTTGTCAAAGAGGGTATGGCCTGTACAATTTCTGCATTTTGGACTTTATTGATGTTTTCTTGGGACTTAATAAATTGTTAATTTTAATCAATATTCCCAGGAAACTGGAAAAGAAGATATATTCTTGGAAGGGAACAAAATTAAATCTGTATGTATTAATTTGACCTTATTAATTATAATCTTACGGACCTTTAATTTTTGCTTACCTGATTTGTTAAAGACTAAGGAAAGTGTGTTCAGACTACTATTGTATTTCTGTCTATTTCTCTTGTGTTTCTAACAGTTCTTGCTTTATGTGTTTCCGTATGACGTTATTTGGCAAATTATCTTTTTATACTTAAGGGAAAAAATATTTTCCTTTAAAGACTTGTCTACCTTTGTGGATTTTACCTGATTTTGTTGTAACAGAGTTGTTTATGTAGAAATACATAGTTCAGTAAAATGTTTGTGTCTGTTTTTAAGTCAACAAAAATCTTTCAGAAGCCCTTTGTGTCTTAAGATATTTTGGAAACTCTGGATCTCCCCAAGGGTAGGTTGATGTTCTCTAGGGTGACTTCCTGAGTCAAAGCAAGGAAGGCAGTGTGGGTTAAGGCACGTAAGCCTTTGGAACAGAATTAGGGTTTGGGGTGGTTTGCCAACATTTCCAGTGTCTGCTTCAGGGCAGCCCCTGTGCTTGGTATGGTTAGGGGTCACCTGCCCTCCAGCTGGTCACCTTCTGCCTCGATGGGGTCAATATTGAAGCTTTTCTTAACCCAAGAGGCACTTTTCTTCTGCAGGGCTGGCCTTCTGAGCAGAAGGCAGCAGAGGGTATATGCTTATGTTCCTGGCTGTTGGGGGAAAAGCTAATCTCGGAGACTCATTCTACCGGAAAAGATTTTTCCAGAGCTATTCAAGCAGATTATTCATGGCAAAGTCTGTGCCCGGCAGCGAACCAACTTTTCCCAAACACGTGGAGGAGGTGTGAATCTCAACCCACAGCTCAGGAGTGAAAGATATACCACCTTCTCTATTTTCCCTTCATTCAAGTAAGTTTCTGTTTTGGGCCCTCGTTCTACCAGGCTCATGCAGTTGGATCTCAGTCAATCCCAGGACTCCCTTTTCTCCAGACGTGAGTTTTCGAAGGCTGAGGGCTTGCATATTCCCAGGGTGGTGGGGGTCAGGGGGTCTATGTCTGTTGAGATGTCCCCTGTTCCTGCCCTCTCACTCCACTACCGCTGTGTCACAAGAATTCCTCACAGGTTCCTGTGCTGCAGAAATCTCCATGAGGCTGTCCGAGGCCCTCTCTCTACGCAGCCATCCCATGTCTGGCAGCAAAGGTTTCGGGTGGAGGGTGATTTAACTTAGAGGGACTGCAAGATAGACCAGTGCGTGTTTGCACAAGAGAGCACGCTAGTGAGCGGAAGTGATTCTGTGGGCACCCATGCCCGCTTGCTTTGCAGGCCCTTGCAGCTCACTTGTGGGGGGCGGGGCTCTGGCCCAGATCCCCACATCAACCACCTCCCAGAGGGGCCTCCTTAACACCCATTGGGTCCTAGGCTTCCCTTCTCCGGGGCGCTTGGGAAAGTTGACCTCGCTCTTTTGCAATAATCGTCCCATGAATGAAGCTTTCCTTCCCAATTCTTGTCTTGCTCCTGACTACTCCTTTTCCTTCCCCTCCTCCTCCTGCCCTGTAGTGTTGGGGTCTCCAAGGATCCGGCCTGGGCCACCTTCCTGTGACACTCTCCCCTGGCAGTTCCAAGGCTTCCCCACTCCGCCTTGTCCCAGCCTCCTGGAGTCAGCTTCCCTCTGTCCAGTGCTGCCCCCTACCCACCTCCTGATCCCTGACCGTGGCATCTCCCCCCTCCAGGTGTTGGCACCATCTGTGTCCTTGCCCTTGCTACCTGCACAATGAGTCACCATATTATGCTTCTTCCTCTGGTTATCCCAGTCTCTTCACTCCATCACTGCTTCTCTCACCAGACAGTCCCTATCCTCTTCCTGATCCCCTCACTCCAGGATCTCCTCCATCGTCTGGTGCCTTTTAGGTAAAGCTGCCAGAGGCCTCTTCCTAAAGCTTGAGTCATCAGGTTCTAGCCCCCTCTCTCCATCCTCCCCCCATGAGGTCACACTAACCGCCTTCCCTGGTCCTGCCCAGGCCTTGCTGGTGCATCCTCTCTGTGCTCTAGTTCTTGCTCTTCCCGCTGCCCGGAATCCTTTCCCGTTTCCAACCCCATTTCTCTTCTTAGACCCAGCTCAAAGGCCTAGGCCCTCCAGATTAAAATCAGCCACTCCAGGGGACTTCTCATGCTTCTTAGAGAGCTCTTTTCACACTTACAGCTTTTTTTTTTTTAACATCTTTATTGGAGTATAATTGCTTTATAATGGTATGTTAGTTTCTGCTTTATAACAAAGTGAATCAGCTATACATATACATATGTCCCCGTATCTCCTCCCTCTTGCATCTCCCTCCCACGCTCCCTACGCACGTACAGCTCTTAAATCATTAATTCGTGTATTCATTTAACAAATATTTCTTCAGCACCTTTATGCCCCAGGCCCTGGGAACACAAAGGTGAAAAGACACAGATATTTTCCGCAAATCTATTACGTTCCAGTGGAGCCGTGAGGTGATACATTGCAGGTGCAAATGGAACTCAGCTGATCGAGGATTTGTGAGACTCCCCCTCCAGCACGGCTCTCACAGGTGTTCAAGAACAGGAGTCAGGGTACATCCTGCTTCTCCAGAGTTGGGGTGACCCTGGGCCACTCTGAAGACTTTGTGAGACATCCAGCTCTAAGGCTTTTCATCTTGGAAGGAACCTGCAATGACTCTAAGTATGCCTGCCTCACTCTTCCCTTTCACAGCCCCCTCATTTCCTGTCTGACTTGTATATATTCGTGTTTTTCTAAGGATGGTCTGCAGACCAGCTGCTTCAGAGCTATCTTGGGTTTCCCAGAAAAACCTCCTGGATTAGCATTTTTGCAGGCTAGGCCTTGCAGTATGCATTCTAGAAGCTCCTTGTGCTAGACAACAAGATGATGGCTCTCCAAGAGGTCCACATCCCAATCCCCAGAACCTATGAATGTGTTACCTTACCTGCGAGAAGGGACCTTGCAGATGGACCTTCAGATGGGGAGAGTATCCTGGATTATCTGCGGGGGGGGCCCAATCTAATCACATGAGTTCTTAAAAGCAGAGGACCTTTCCTGGCTGGGGTCAGAAAGAGATGGTGATGGAAGAAGAGTCAGAGATACCATGTTGCTGGCTTTGAAGATCAATGAAGGGGCCACAAGTCAAGGAATGCAGGCAGCCTCTAGAAACTGGAAAAGCTTCTAGCTTCTTCCCTAGAGCTTCAAAAAGGAACACAGCCTTGCTGACACCTTGATACTAGCCCAGTGAGACCCATGTAGGACTTCGGACCTATGGAACGGTAAGATAATAAATTTGTGTTGTTTTAAGCCCCTATAATTGTGGTAGTTAGTTCTGGCAGCGATAGAAACCCGATACGCTCCTCCCATGAGTTTACATATCTAAGAGTTGAGAAACTCTGCTGTACAGTGAGTCCCCGACATGCAAACGAGTTCCGTTCCGAGAGTGCGTTCCTAAGACCAATTTGTTCGTTAAGTCCGGCAAAGTTAGCCTAGGTACCCAACTAACACAATCGGCTATATTGTACCGTACTGTAATGGGTTTATAATACTTTTCACACAAATAATACATAAAAAACAAACACACACACAAATAGTACTGTACGGTAAAGTACACAAAAGCACAACCACTTGTAGTAGATGCATGCGCATGAAAATGTACGCCAGACGCGTGAACTAACTTACATGATTGGACCTGCGAACGCATGTTCCCATCTTTGAAAGTTTGCAACTTGAAGGTTCGTATGTAGGGGACTTACTGTATAAATTCACTCGGCTACATGGTTTCACATGACGGGTGGTCATTCATCAAAAACCTCTTGATTCTGGCTCCTGCTACTACCTGCTTGATTCCCCAATTCAAATGCGGGAGAGGGAACGAATGAACAAATGAGTCAGTCAGTCTGAGCAGCCCGGCTCATGGTTTTTCACTCCGGGACAAGCCATAGGAGGCTTCCAGTTATGGATTGGCTGTCCTAGCGTCAGCTTTAGCCAGAGGGCCCAACTCAGGCTCTAAAACGTGGCCAAAGTGGGCTGCCCTTGTAGCCAGGGCTGTGGGTTGGGGGAGGCGTTGTGACTGGTGTCCAGGACAAGGGGCAGGGGTCCTAGAGTGGGGGAGGGCCCGGGAAGACTTTGGAGAGGAGGACGCGATGGAGTTGAGACTGAGAAGTGGGTGTGGATTTGCCGGACGGGTGGCAGAGGGCTGGGATGCCCCGGGCGCTGAGGCTTAGGAGAGCAGGGCCATCGGAGGGCAGCCTGCTTGGTATTGCTGGAGTAAAACCTGTGGTGGGGAAGGGGCGGAGGGGCAGCAGCCAGGTTTCTGAGGGGCAGGCTGGAGAGTGGAGCGGGACGTCGAGGGGGGAGGTGGGGATGGATTGACGGCACTTTAGCGGGTGGACTGCACAGGTTTGAAGCTGGACGATAGCAGACAATACTTGACCCTCCCCTCGGCTCTGGATCCCCTGAGGCCAGAGTCTGGACTTAAGCCTTGGCTGGAAGAAGGGGGGAAATGGAGAAATGAGGGAGAGAGGATTCCAGAGAAGTCTGGGTGCACGTTAGACAGTTGGGCGAGGGGTTTCAATTGGAGAACTCTCTGGAAAAGGATCTTTTTTTTTTTTGAGTCTTCTCATCTTTGGCAGGCCTTAGAAAGCAAATTCTGAGAATTATCCAAGTCTGAGTAAGCTCACTGGTGTCTCAAAATACTGAAATTACAAGAATTAAAATAAAAATACCAAATTGCATAATAAGCATAAGAAAGTCCAGCAGAGCTCTGATGTTGCCATTTTTAAAAATACCAGATTCTTTCTAGAGAAACTTTTTGTGCTGAGCTTGGCCTGTCTATGGTGGAGAAAGAGGCCTGGGAGGCTGCCACTTGGCCTGCTGCTGGGATTTGCGACTGAGGCCCGGCAAGTAGCCAGCAGGGACTGTCCCCCGTGCTGCAGCACCGCCCCCCCCCCACACACACACCGGGAACCTGCAAAAAGGAAAGGGAACAGTGGGAACAGAGGCTAATGCCGGGTCAGGGCACCAAGGCCTGGGCCCCGGGAGCAGAGTGAGGCACCTTCGTGTACAGGAGCTGGATCTGGGTCTGCATCACTTCGGGTCAGGGAAAGTAGGACACCTGACAGAGCCACGGGTGACCTGGCAGTGGCCACACTGAAGGATCTTCAGCCATGCACGGAGGTCCAGGCTGCAGCTGCTGAAGGACCCAGACCCCTCCCAGCCATGCCAGCTGAGGCCCCTTGGAGTTAGCTAAGAAGAAACTCTAAGTAGGAAGGGTTTTGGTCTATAACTTTTCTTTGGAAAAGGAGGGTTGATTCATCTTGTTCTTTGTAACCCAGGATTGCCATGGCAAGAGTGAGGGTGATGACATTAGTGGGGATGCTTTGGACAATTTGAGAAATGAGGAGACCGCCTTGTATGGGTCTCTTCCCCTTTCCTAACACAAAGCAAGGAGGAGAAATGATTCCAGCATGAGTGCCTGAGGGAGACAACACTCTTCCCCCACCCTTAGTAGTTGCTTAAATAAATGTTTAACGTTTTGGGGATTTTGTTGTTGTTGTTGTTGTTTTTGGTTGAGTTGGGTCTTCGTTGCTGCGCGAGGGCTTTCTCTAGTTCAGGCGAGCAGGGGCTACTGTTCGTTGCGGTGCGCGGGCTTCTCACTGCAGTGGCTTGTCTTGTTGCAGAGCACAGGCTCTAGGCGCGCGGGCTTCAGTAGTTGCAGCTCACGGGCTCAGTAATTGTGGCACGCAGGCCCTAGGGTGCGCGGGCTTCAGTAGTTGTGGTTTGTGGGCTCTAGAGCGCAGGCTCAGTAGTTGTGATGCACGGGCTTAGTTGCTCCGTGGCATGTGGGATCTTCCTGGACCAGGGCTCGAACCCGTGTCCCCTGCGTTGGCAGGCGGATTCTTAACTGCTGTGCCACCAGGGAAGTCCCGTTTAATGTTTTCAATAAGATTTCAGCTAAACCCAGCCAAGGGAGGGATGGCTGTGTTAAGATATTATGTTTCATTTCCTCATGAGTGACACTGATGCATTATAAATAGTTCTTTATTATGAGTTTATATACTGCCTGATACATGAAATACATTTCCTTTAAAATATTTAAAATAATTCCTGCTTATAAGCAACTTATTCGGATTATTGTTAAGATAATGTTCACATTCAAACCTTTCAATCCCAGGAAACCACTACACACACGCGGGAGGAACAGTCAGTAGTGCTGTTTACCATAGCAGTGTAAACGTTTTTCAGAATAAGGGAATGATTCTAGATTATCCGTGGTGAACAATAACTACCATTTTCTTATGCCAGCAGTGCTCACCGTGCGCTCTTAGATGCGTGAAAGGCACCACGTCTCTCCTTCCTTCCCTGACTTTAAGAGCTGCAGCGTTAAATAAAGCTGCAACGTCACACACCCAGCCCTGCTGATCTTTCGGGGTGTTATGTGGCCAGTCTACCAGCACCCCATGCACATGCTTTTCCAGAACGAGCCTTGGGCCTTGGCGAAGAGGCTAACGGTCCCACTCGCCGGGGTTCTGCTCATCACGCTCGTCCTCCTCCGAGTCAGCAGATACTCTCTTAATTCTCTGGAGCGCCGCCTTGATGCTCCTCTCCAGGTCGCTGGTGGGTTTATTGCTGGGGCTCGGGCCAGGGTCAGGGTGAACTTTCTTCAGTTTGACCCCTTGCCTTATGGCAGCCAGAATGTGCTCGTTGACTGAGGCACGGGGAGGGGACAAAGTGGGCGCTTGCACCTTCTGGAGAGGGGCCCTGTCGTGCCTTAAGGAGGCCAGCACTTCATCCATCGACCCTGAAATTGAGTAAACAGAGCAAGGAGTCACAAAATCATACCCTTTCTCCCTGAGATGCCGAGACATTTTTGTACTCGTTAACAGGGTTACGTCACCCATCAGTTAATGCGATGACGTAAACAAATCAGCATCATTCCATTAAACAAATGCTTTGATTATCTGCTAGAGAGGTCGGCCATCAGCTCCCTTTCTGAATCCAGGATAGTCTAATTGCTAATATTTTACCTTGACCACTTATTTTCCAGTACTTCTTCAAATCCATAGCAACTCCCAGGCACAGTCAAAAGTCAACATACCTTCTGTTTCTCAAGACACAGGTGTTATCATCCTTTTGTGTAACCCTGAAGATAGTTATGAATTCCTGGGGTATTAAAGTAATCCAACCCAATGTGCATTGACAGCTCTAAAATTGTATCTCCTCCATTTCCCTTCCCACTTAAGAATTTTTTTTAACGTACCCCACTGTATTTCTCCAACTTCAGTCTCGGATATTAGTCAGTGATGACTCGTGCTGTGATAATGAGGCGAGTAGGTTTCTACACATGAAAAGGCTTAAAGCAAAACTTTAATCAGTAGCTCAATGAACCCAGAGTGGGTGGCACTGGCACATTTCTCTGTATATAGTGTGTTTAATTCCACCTACATTACCCTGACATAACTTACGTGCTCTACTTTTGAGGGTGTGAAATGCTGTCAAAACACAGATTAGATCAGAGTTTCAAGGCCTTGGTGAAGAGAAGCTATTTTTCACTCTGGCACCTTGAGACCCCTGTGGGGGTAAAATCTTTTACCACCTGCTGGAGACTGGGGCATGACTGTAGCCACTCATCTAGGGACCTTCTATATGAGACTTCAAGGTGAACAGTCATTTCTAGTTCAGAATTGAAAGGCCATGCCGTGGCTAACAAGACACTTTGGATTTTAACCTATAACTTGTTATTACATTTCCCTTCTAGGAGTAATAAGACAAAGTTTCACCATCAAGGGCATTTTATTATTCTTTCCAGTGAACTGAGGCAGTGTGTGTGAGCTGATCAGGGCTTCCTACACTGTGGGCTACACCAGGCCGGAAACAGCGCTCCCCCCCACAAAGCCCTGCCACGTCCCATCTCTCGTCTAGGCCCAGGCACGTGAGCTCTCGCTTTCATTTACACGATGTTGCCACAGACCCCATGGAAATGGGCCTCCGGTCTCTACCTAAGAGCGTGCACATTTTCCTTTGTACCCGGCTCCAGGTGCAAAGAAACCTTGAACTCAGAATAACCAGAATACGCATTAACCAGAACCACAGTTTGGAACTGTTCTGTTTGTATAATTCACATCACCTAGCACAGTCCCCTTGTATGCTCTAGGCATAGGTACTCGGGCATAATCTGTAAAACAAATGTACACAGCATTTTGATAGAATTTAAACACAGACACAAACACACTCCAGAGCGGTGGGCTCTGAGTCTGGGCAGATTCCAGCCCGTCTCCTCCATAGTCAATGTCTAAATCATAATTAGAATAACGAGTAGAACGATAGCCCTCATTAGACAGAGATAGTCAAGTGTATTCACTGTGCTATACTTGCAAATGCAAAAAAGTGGTCTACTATTTTTCTGACCGCTTCATTTTAGAAAGATTTCCCGCCGCATTTATCAAACTCAGATTTAGGCTATGCTAACTTTGCAATAAAAGAGTGATAAGGCAAACAAATACTGAAATATTTTAAGATTGTAGAGAGTTCTAAAAAAGATTTTGATTTGAAGATGCAGGCTCCTAAAGCTAGAACGCTCCAACCACCCAACCACCCCTGGTGAGCAGGGACACTTCGGCAGATTACCTGGGCAGCTAAGACTGTCTGAGGAACCACACGGGCTCTCAGCGGGCGATTCACACACTAGAGGAAGTGGCTGATCATCTTTCGCTGAAGTCCTGAAGTGTAAATTCCGATGATTTGCAGATTGAGAAGAAAAGGGCGGAGCAGGGAGGGGCGGTGGTGGTGGTGGTGGTGGTGGTGGTGGTGGTGGCGGTGGCGGTGGCGGAGGTGGCGGCAGTGACAACTCCTCACTTGATCTGCAGTGTGTATGGGCACCAACTGGAACAAAAGTCTGAACAGGGACGTTTCTAGCACAGTCTTCATGCTCAGGGGTTCTCACGTTACTAACTTCAGCTAAGGGAGCGCTTCTGGTTTTCCTAGAGGACGGATGGATCACCGCCGTCATCTGAGAAGTCGGCGGGGACGTCTGCCGGGGAGGTCCACTCGGCAGGTGTGCAGCCACAGGGTGCGAGCGAGAGCTCTTTAGGGCAGAGCGACCTGGACATCTCTGAAAATGAAAAACTGTCGTGAGAAACTTGCTACAAATGCAAACCGTCAAAATGCTGAAGCTTTCTGTAAGTGAACACTGAAGCATTTCTGTGCGTGGATTATTCTAATTCACAGAGTGGCTCCTTCTCACCATGTACCGCCACCCTTGCTACTAAATCTATTAAGGAATAAGCATTTATATCCTTTCATAGAATACTTTCTCTGTAATAAAGATATGAAAGGATATATACAGATGAAAGCATTCATCATATTTTTAGTATGAAAAATCAGAAATTAGTATCAACGATAGGTGGAAAAAATTACGCTGAATTTAAAGTATTAGGCAGCCATGAAAAATCATAAGTAGTGCAAAGTCCGAAACATCCTTAAAAAATGCAGATGATCTGGTGTTAAATGTATAACCAGGTAAAAAACAGAGGTATGAAAAATACCAGCAGGGTGGACCTCAAAGTGACAGTTAAAACAGGAATTATGGATGTTTCTCTAATTTTTATGTTTAGAGCAAATTTTATAATTTAAAAATGTGAATTAAAGAAGTTCTGATGAACGCATATATGTGAAATCTAGACAAATGGCATAGTTGACTTTATTTGCAAAGCAGAAATAGAGACACAGACAAAGCAGAAATAGAGAACAAATGTATGGATGCCCAAGGGGAAAGGTATCTTGTTGGTATCACACAGTGCACCTTCAGTACCTCATCCCAGAATTATGTCTGGGAGTGGGTGGTATTCTCTTTTGGGTCATTATGAAGGTGTGTGTTGCAGGTGTGTGATGAGAACAGGTTTATGTTCTACATTCAATGAATTTAATGTTACTTTAAAGTAAGTATTTACTTTTTTTTTTAAACCTATTCACTTTTAATAGGGCGCAAAATTATACTTACATCACAATGTTTCCTTGACCAAATTTTAAAGACTTCTTTATTACAAATGAGGAAACAGCTAAATCTAAGGGCAATTTAACTATTTTCAGTTTTCCCTGCCAGCTGACACCATGGTGAGCAGAGTCACACCACCTGGTCAGGGGGCAGAGCAGGAACCCTAGTGTGCGGCAAGGTCAAAAACATCATGATATTTCTAATATTTTTGATTTTTATTTATAGACTACAAATAATGGCATTTGGGAAACATTTTATGTCCCAAATTTCTGTTCCTAATACTTTATACTTTTCTCCTAGGATGGGTGATCTTCGTTTATTTCTCCAGACGATGCAGGCGAAGTGATTATTTCTAGAACTCACCTCTTTAAATGCTCTCAATCGTTGGAGTGTTTTTTGGCGCTCTTGGTTTATCCATTCTTTTTTCTTTTGCTCCTCCTCTTTTTTCTGGTCTCTTTTCTGTATTTAAACAAACACATATTTGTAAACTTCTCAGAAGTCCTGAGAAAGAAAGGGACTGTCACCTGACCTTATTGCCTCCTCTGGCCCCCACGTCTGCCCCCCACGCCGCAGGGCCAGACTGCGCTGTCCCCTCAGGATCAAGGCTGACGGGGCAATGGAGCTCCACTTTGCACAAACTTAAGCCCATGTGTCATGTTATGCAAATATAAAACATTTTTCTTCAACCACTCACCCTCTGAACGCTATGATGCTGATGAAAATATTTTATGCTTTCTTCAGCCTGCTGCAATCTGAGTCGATGATTTTCTTTGCATTGATCCTGGGGAAATAATATAATTTCATAGATCTGTTTTTCACCTGGTTATAAATTGAACGCCACATGGTTTTTAATATTACCATGGGCTATAGCATAAAAGGTTAAAAGAAAAAAGCACTGCATTGGGGCTGCAGTATAAAGCATTTATTAATAGGAGTTATGGTGTGGCTCATTGCTTCTGCCTTCTCCTCGGTCACGTGATACGGGGCAGTGGGCTGCTTACGGGAATCCCTCCTTCCTGGTAGGAGGGCCACGGCTGGGATTTAGTGCTTTGAGAGATGAAAAAGCAAATCCTCCAAACAAGTGGAAATGAGAGGACATACAGGCAGTCCCACATTCCTAAGTGGGATGTGTCCTAAGGATCTGTTTCAATGCAATTATTTTAAACACATTTCCCCATAATGTTCTAAGTGATATCTCCAAATATACCTACGTAACACATCCAACCTACAATACCTGAAAAATTATATTAAGAACTACATCTCAATTATGCTTAGCCATTCTTAGTATGTTACCTTTTTATGTAATCACGGAGTGTTTAAAAATTAAGAAAAAAATCACTCACCGCATATAAGGATTGAAATGAGCTGAATATTATCTGACTGATATTTTATAATCAACAGTTCACAATAAAATTAATTTTAGCATTTATTATAGCTGATTAGAAGTTTCTACCTATTGTGGTTTTAAAAATACCTGTGTAAGTAATAGGCATTCAATAAATAGTTGTTGAAAGACTTAATTAAAATCTAAAGATGATGGCAAATGCTTAAATCCAAAAGGAAAAAGAATCTTCTTAAGAAAAACATTTTAAATGTATTTTAATTGTATCCACTGATAGCTACATAAACACACACAAAATTAATCATTGATAAAAAGCCTTATTTTCAATACCTCTTTATCTTTCATAAAAGAATAAACCCCCAGAAGTGGTAAGAAAAGAAAGCTGCCCTGGGCGCTCCTACCTTTCTGTTCCTGAGACGGGCTCTTCTGGCACAGATCCTGCCCCGTTTAGATTCCAGCTGCTGGCACTGCCGGCTGAGTTCCTTCACCTCCAGATTCTTATCATCCTGCAGCCCCATTACATGATCCATGACTTTAAGTTCCTCTGGATTTTCACATGGATCATAATAGATAACTTCATCCTGTTTATCTAGAAACATATTAATGATTTCTTAAAAATATGTCTTATTATTAAAAATAATGCATACTTTTTCTAATGTAAGGAAAGTTAAATATCCTTGTAATTATGATTAACATTTATGTATATCTATGTGTACACACACACACAACTTATATAGCTACACATATCAATAAACAGAATTCTTAGAGAAACTTTTCCATGTGATGGAAATATAATTTTAATGGCAACACAGTATTCTCAAATTTAAGCACTCTCTGTTGTTAGAATATTCCAGTGTTCTATTATTATCAATTTCACTGTGATGAACATCTGAATATAAATCTTTGTGGACATTTTTTATTACTTCCTTAGCAGATGAATATTTAAGGCTCTTGATGACTCTTGTCAAATCACCCTCCTCCAGAAAGGCAACTTACATTCCACCAGCAGTATATCATTAAGGTGCCTTAATGATATTTAATCTTAATTACATATTGATTTTTTAAAAATACATGCTAACTGTAACAAATTCAAGCCCTACAGAAGTACACAAAATAAAAAGTGAAATTTCCCTCTTCCTTCACCAACTCTTTGGCATCTTATTCCCAGAGGAAAACATGGACAGTTTGGCATGCATCCTTCCAGATTAACTTTTTTCTAATAGAAGTTTTTCCTAAATATGTAAAATGCTTATAACGTGAAGCTACTGTAAAGTTTTTTGAATATCTAGGATTAAATTAAATGTTCAGGATCTATATGAAGAAAATAACTAAACTTGGAGGAACTTTAGGGAAAAAAAGACTTAAGTAAATGGAGAGACATACCATGTTCTTGGATGGGAAGATTCAAAATTGAAAAGATGACAATTCTCCCCAAATTATCTCTAATGTTAAGTGCAATCCCAATAAAAATTCCGAGTTTTGGGGGTTTTTTTGTTTTGAACTTGCCAAAATGATTCTAAAGTTCATCTGGAAGAATAAAGGAGTGAGAAAAGTCAGAAAATTTTTGGAAAAGTAGAGTAATGAGGGAAGTACTTGCTTTACCTGATACTAAAATGTACCTCCAAGGTACAATAATAGAAACAGCATGGTACTGGCACCAGAAGCCACTCACAAATCAGTGAAAGAAAATAACAATTCATAAATAGATCAAAACAAATATGATAATTCTGGATATGAGACAGGTAAAACTCAAAGCAAAGCAACAGGGGAAAATGTTTTTAAAAACTAGTGATTGGGACTGCTAACAATTTGGGGGGAAAAGTTAGATTCCTACCCCACATCAAAATAAATTTCACCTGGATTAAAGAGCCAAATGTTTTTAAAAACAAAATCATAAGAATACTGAAATAAAACATAAGTAAATACTGATATAATTTTGGGATAAGGAGGTATAACACCAAAGCAGAAGACTGATAGAGGTGACTTCATAATAATTAAATATTCCTACAAGGCAAGAAAAAGCAAATGACAGAGAAATTATTTGCAACATATGACAGATAATAGAATAACATCTCTAATATAGAAAGGGAATGTTCCAAAGAAAAATGGTCAAAGGCCATGAATAGGCCATGAATAAATGAAATACAAATGGCCAGTAAACATACAAAATTGCGTTCAACATCACTTGTGATTAAATAAATGAAAATTAGAAGATGCCATTTTTTGCTCTCAAGTAGGTGAGAATTTAAATGAATAAGTATGGGGAAAAAGCTATTTTTATAATCAGCTGATGGGAGCATCATTTTGTACAACCTATCTAGAGGGCCATTATGTAGAATGAAATTTAGAAAATAATAGAGGTGCAGAAAAATGCATATCAAATGACTCTTGTAGTTTTTTTTTAACAAGTATGTGTCAAAATGTAAAACATGCATTGTCCTTGACCTGATTCCATCTTTAGAAATTTATTCCAAGGAAATAATCTGTTGTATACACAAAGACATGTAAAGGAAGGTTCTTCACTACAATGCTGTTCACAACAGTGAAAAACTGGAAATCCCTGCATGTCTATACAATGGAATACTATGCAGCCATTAAAATTTTTGATGGTTTTATTACTTACTGAAATGGAAGAATGATTATTATGTATTAAGTGAAAAAGAGGTTACTGAACAGGATACATAGTTCTGGTTTAAGAAATTGAAAGATTTATAAACATCAGCATACAAAAAAGGCTACAAAGCTATAGAGCCTAAGTATCTCTAAACGATTTAACTGGGGTAATAATAGTTTCCCTTTGTTTTGCTGTGTGTTTACCAATGAATATATTATTTGAATAATAAAGTACTAAAGGGAAACTTTGTTAGAAAATTTCAGATATATTAGACAATATACAAGAATTGATAATCTGTATTTCCTTGAATGTGTAATTTAAACATATATACATTTAAATATATGTTTTACCTTTTATAAGTCTTTTAATAGAGTCCAACTGTGTAACAAGCAGTATTTCTTCATATTTTAATATCTCAAATTTAACCTCGTATAGTTCTAACTGAACTTCATAATACTGTATTTCTAATTCATCTACAACATTTTTTTTTTCTTGTTCTGGAAGATCTTCTATCTTGTTTTCATGAAAAAAATAAGAGCAAGTTAAAATAATTAGTACACTAAAGGCAAACTTTACAAGCATTCAAGTTATTTTCTATTCCTTGCTCAATATCAAATATAAAAAAAGCAAATAGAGAAGAAACACTTTTCCATTTCATTTAATGGGATAAAAATGCCTTCTTCAATGTTTGTCACAAATACTTTATCTCATCCCTGAAATATATGAAAACATTTAGGTTTTGAGAAAAATAAACGGCAATGAGGTATTTACAAATGTTTTCTGCTTTAAAGTCATAATGTTACAGGAAAAAAATTAAGTGACTACGCTTCTAGGATAAAGCACCTCTTTGATTATTCTAAAATTGTGCTGAAAACACGGCTTGATTGATTTTAAACTACTGAGTACTTGATTGATTTTAAAGTACTACATCAGTACTGAGTTTGATGTTATCGTCAAGTGAATCCTACAATATAATATTTCACAAACAGGGACCTCCTTGGTGGCGCAGTGGTTAAGAATACGCCTGCCAGTGCAGGGGACACAGGCTCGATCCCTGGTCCAGGAAGATCCCACATGCCGTGGAGCATAAGCCGATGCCCCACAACTACTGAGCCTGCGCTCCAGAGCCTATGAGCCACAACTACTGAGCCGACATGCCTAGAGCTTGTGCTCCGCAACAAGAGAAGCCACTGCAATGAGAACAGCGCACCGCAAGGAAGAGTAGCCCCCGCTCACCACCACTAGAAAAAGCCCGCACGCACCAATGAAGACCCAACAAAGCCAAAAACAAATAAATAAATAAACAATTTAAAAAAAATAATATTTCACAAACATTTTGACCAAAGGGAAACTTCACGGCCAACCTTCCACAGTCTGCAAATTCTTATCTACTGGAAGATGGTGTTGGAATAAGCAAAGAAAGGAAGCTCTTTCACAATGCCTGGAAAGAAAGATTCTACCTAAAATAAAAGTATATTTTTAAAAGAAAGTTTCACTTATCTTTGTCTCACCTTTCCCTGAATTTCAGCTCTTTTGTGACTGAAACACAACTCTTTGGCTCTCATGAGTTGCAGAGTCTCCCGAGCTAACATCAGCTTGAGTTTTTCTAACCTGGGAGTTGCTGTGGCCCAGGCAGCCTGGCCAAATCTCTTCTCATCCTGTGCCATTTGTTTCTGCATTCCTGTTGTGTTGTAATTAATAAAATAAAACATAATTACAACTCATTAAAAACAGAAAAATTTATCCTGAACTAATTCTTTGTTTATTGCCTCCCATGTTACCTGCAAAACATCCCTTTTAAAAGAAAAATTCTTGGATTTTAGTGAATTTTTATTGTCACAAAAATAATGCATGGTTATTGGTATAAAATTTTAGATAACTTCATTTAAAGAAAGAAAATAATAAATCATGAATCTCACTTACTTAAAGCAATTGCTCCTTATATTTTGGTGCATATACTTCTAGACTATTTCTATGTTTAGCTAGACAGACAGGAAGATATAGTTGACCAAAACAAACAAACAAAAAACCCCCCCACAGGATCATCCTTCTGCTTTATATCTTTTTTATTTCACTTAATATATCAGGGAACTCTTGCTATTCATAAAAATAGTTATAGAGAATCATGCTTACTGCTACATGGCGTTCCATTTTATAAATGCACTATAGTTCAACAAACTGACAGACAATAAGTTGTTGCTATTTGGGTCTACTATCAACAATGATTTAAGATCAAAGTCCTTTACCCAGCCCACAAGATCATATGGTCTCATCCCTGCCTGTCTTGCTGGCATTATCTCACACCACATTCTCCATTCAGGCATACCTCAGAGACAATGCAGGTTCAGTTCCAGACCACCACAACAAAGCGAATATCACAATAAAGTGATTCACATGAATTTCTTGGTTTCCCATTGCGTATAAAAGTTATGTTTACACTGTACTGTGGTTTATTAAGTGTACAGTAGCATTATGTCTAAAAAAACAATGTATACTTGAGGCAGGAGATAGACGGGCCCCAGACTACACAGTTTCTCCCCTGTGGACAGAAACTCTGTAATAGCAGAAACTCCATAAAAGCAGGATAATGGGGACTTCCCTGGTGGCACAGTGGTTAAGAATCCACCTGCCAATGCAGGGGACACGGGTTCGATTCCTGGTCCAAGAAGATCCCACATGCCACGGAGCAACTAAGCCCGTGCGCCACAACTACTAAGCCCGTGTGCCACAACTACTGAAGCCCACATGCCTAGAGCCCATGCTCCGCAACAAGAGAAGCCACTGCAATGAGAAGCCTGTGCACCACAACTAAGAGTAGCCCCCGTTCGCTGCAACTAGAGAAAGCCCGTGCATAGCAACAAAGGCCCAACGCAGCCAAAAATTAAAAAATTTTTTGAAAAAAAAGCAGGATGATGGAGGAGTCTGGGCCCTTACCAGATAAGAGATAAAAGACCACATATTCCTCATTCTCAAAGTCAAGGAGAACTTCCTGACTACACATGCACAGAAAGGCTCCTTGGAGGTCAAAAAGGGAGGGGGCGCCACCTCACAGTAAGTGATGTCAACCTACCCTAGGCCTCTAGAATCCATCTTGGCTAAGAGATGTGCACACACACGGGAGGATCCTGAGATATACCAAATACAGACTCAGAACCAGGCAAAGCAAGATGATTGGTCAAAGGAAGAAATGCCCCGTAAAAGTGATTCAGACTACCACGAGGGTGCGACTCTCTCTGAGCCCACCCGTGTGTCTATCCACAGTCACTGTCCTCTTTTTCCTTCTAATAAACACTTTACTTGCTTCACTACTTTCTGTCTCTATGTGGAAATTCATTTCTACACAGCTGACAAGGCCAGGGCTTTGTCACTGGCCACTGGTCCCTGGTGGTCTTGTGGCTAGGATTCAGCGTCCTCACTGCCACGGCCTGATCTCAATCTCTGGCCGGGGAACCGAAATCCTGCGTCAAGCTGCTGCAGGCTGAGGCCATCTGAGATCACATACATACCTTAATTTAAAAATACTTTATTACTAAAATATGCTAACCATCATCTAAGCCTTCAGTGAGTTGTAATCTTTTTGGAATAATAACATCAAAGATCACTAATCACAGATCACCATAAAAAATATAATAATAATGAAAAAGTTTGACATATTAGGAGAATTACCAAAACGTGACAGAGACATGAAGTGAGCAACTGCTGTTGGGAAAACAGCACTTGCTATTTTACAACAGACTTGCTCAGTGCAGGACTGTCACAGACCTTCAATCTGTACAAAACGTAACATCTGTGAAGTGCAGTAAAGTGCGGTGCAGTGAAGTGAGCTATGACATGAGGTGTGCCTGGACTGTGCTCCAGCCCATGGCTTCCTCACACTTGGCATACTTCCCAAGTTCCTCAGACTTGTCAAGCTCCCAAAAACCAGAGGGCCTTTGCAAATGCTACCCCTGCCTGGAACACTCTTCCCTCACTGTTTTGCTTTCTCCACTTCCATTTACCCTTCAGATTATGAGGGCAAGTGCCACTTCTCAGAGGCCTTCATTGGCCACTCTGATTGGGCCTAATTTCTCTCTCCTAAGCTCTCAGAGCCCCATGTTTCTCTTCTTCATGTGGCTTGTTGCCACTGCCATTTTCCATGTGTTTGAATGAATATATAATTAATATAACTAAGGTTTTTCTCCCTTCACCTGACTGTACAGTGGCTGTTTACGCTTTTCCTTACATTGAATCCCCAGTACCTAAAAAATACAGAACCTGGTGCTTAAGAGGCACTCAAATGTTCTCCGAATAAAATGAAAATTACATGTATCTTAGTATAGCATTTTAAATTATTACCTGCTAATGCTTCTACTGTTTTTTCAAAATAATTCACTGTAATATCCTGAATCGAGACTATAGCTTCTTCAGCCCGTCTGGTCCATTCTTGGGCTTCCTTCTGCAGGGCAACTATCCTTTTAGGACCCAGACCATCCTCATCCAAGGACTTCTATAGAAAGAAGGGAAAGTTGTATTAGTAAAAGGGAATAGTAACGTAGAGCCATTAGGAAATCGAAAGGAAATTGGTCACACGGATTATTTCAGCTACTTTTATTACTACTACATAGTCAATTAAACTTCACTCATTCATCAGTTCCTTACTGAGTATGAATAAGGCTCTAAGTGGTGCATCCTTTGGATGACAAAGGGATACTCTGAAGTATAAAGGGAAAAAACCCTACTTTTACTTTGTATTACTCAAATAACTTTTTCTGTAAGGGAATGCTGTCAAGTTATGTTTCTCTATTAATAATGATACTCGATTGTTTGAATGAGATCTGTATTGTTAAGCACTCAGCAAAAGCCTGGTACATGACACTCAAGTGTTAGCTGTTGCTGTGGTTTCTTTTAGGGACATGGCAGGAAGCTTTTCAATAGTGAGATTCTTTTCTGAAGGGCAAAAGTAATACAGTAACCTAAAACATGAACGATCGTGACATATACTACGTCATCTAGTATCCAATTCTTCTACCAAGCATAATTTAGTGACATAAGAAATATACCCAGGTTAGCCATCAGGGAAATGTAAATTAAAACCACAATGAGATACCACTTCACATCTACTAGGATGGTTATAATCAAAAAGACAGACAATAACAAGTGTTGACGATGATGTGGTCAAATCGGAACCCTCATTTACTGCTGGTAGGAGTGTAAAATGGTGCATTTATGGAAAATAGTCTGGCAGTTCTTCAAAAGGTTAAACAGAGTTACTGTAGGGTCCAGCATATCCATATATCCAAGAAAAATGAATACATATGTCCACATAGAAACCTGTACACAAATATTCATCGCAACATTCATAATAGCCCCAAAGTGGAAAGTTACAAATGTCCATCAATTGCTAAATGGATATGTAAATGTGCTATGTGCATATAATGAACATTATTTGGCAATGAAAAAAATGAAGTTCTAATACACACTACAACATGGATGGAACTTGAAAACCTGATGCTACATGAAAGGAGCCAGACACAAATCATTCCATACGATATGAAATGTCAAGAACAGGGAGATTTAGAGGCAGAAAGCAGATGGGTGGTTGCCTGGAGTTGGGGGGGAATGGGGAATGCATATGGAGTTTCTTTTCAGGGAGATGAAAATGTTCTGGAATTAGTGCTGGTGGTTGCAAAACTCTGAATATACTAAAAACCACTGAATTGTACACTTTAAATAGGTGAATTATATGGTCTGTGAATTATATCTCAGTACAGCTGTTATTTAGAGAAAGAAAAAATATACACAGGAAGTAAAGACAATCCAAATAATAGATTTGCAAAATAATGAACAGAACAACTTTCTCCACAGGTTAGGCTGGCATGAGTTTCATCTAAACATGATACCATTTTTATGGTAGCCCGGCAGTGGCCATGAGTGCATGTGTGGAAGGATGGCCCAGTGCAGGGGGCAGAGATCAAGAGATCTCTGCTGTCTTCTGATTCCAGCTGGTTTAGAACCAGAGAAAGCTACTGAACCTCCCCACCCACCTTGGTTCCAGATTCATTTATAACACTGGAATGATAATGCTTATTCTAACTAGTGTTCCATGGCTCAATGAAATAAGAGCAATGACAGCATTTACTAAAGTTTAATTTACTGAATTACAATCCAGGGCCTTGCTATTTAAATTTTCATCCTATTTCTCAGAAGTCTGCATGTGTCCTTAGAGGCTGAAAATAAGCTAAAGTAAATAAGCAACACATCAAAAACAAGTCATCACTTCCCTGGTGGCACAGTGGTTAAGAATCCACCTGCCAAGTGCAGGGGACACAGGTTCGATCCCTGGTCCAGGAAGATCCCACGTGCCACGGAGCAACCAAGCCCATGCGCCACAACTACTGAGCCTGCACTCTAGAGCTCACGAGCCACAACTACTGAGCCCATGCGCCACAACTACTGAAGGCCGCGTGCCTACAGCCGGTGCTCCGCAATAAGAGAAGCCATCGCAATAAGAAGCCCGCACACCGCAATGAAGAGTAGCCCCCGCTCGCTGCAACTACAGAAAGCCTGCGTGCAGCAATGAAGACCCAATGCAGCCAAAAAATTAAAATTAAAATAAAAAAAAAAAGTCATCAGCAAAGAAAGTGTGTAACCCTTGAAAATCTGCAGAAATCTTAATGTATTAAGACGACCGATGTAAAATGTCTTCATCTGAAATCAATTTAAAAAATAATAAATTCAATATATCTACAATATATCTAAATATAGAGTAAACCCGAAGTGGAAACACAGATTGAATCTTAAATGCAACTGAAGAAATAGTATACGATAAAGAATAAATCTCATAAAGTAAAAATATAAAGAAAACGTACCAAAATAGCAAGCTTACATGAAGTTGCAAGTTCTCGCATATCCCTGAATGGCTGCAGTAAATACTGGAAGAACATGGTTGCAGCAGTAACTAATTCCTGGTATGCTTCATCTTCCTCTCGATACACTTTCATTAATGCTACCATGGTGTTGGCTTTTTCATGCCCTTGAAGCACCTAGAAGGCAAAATGTAAATAAAGCTCACGTGTGGACAGTATTTATAAGATCATACCAAACCAACAAAGCTAAAGAAACCTGAATGTTCTAAACTTTAATGCGTCAATTTAAAATACTGATTAAGGGCTTCCCTGGTGGCGCAGTGGTTGAGAGTCCGCCTGCCGATGCAGGGGACGTGGGTTCGTGTCCCGGTCCGGAGGATCCCACATGCCGCGGAGCGGCTGGGCCCGTGAGCCATGGCCACTGAGCCTGCGCGTCCAGAGCCTGTGCTCCACAACAGGAGAGGCCACAGCAGTGAGAGGCCCGCGTACCGCAAAAAAAAAAAAAAAAAATACTGATTAAACATGAAAATGCTATTGTTCTCCAACCAAAGTGCCCAGTAAGAATGGTTAAATAAATCATGGTATATCCACAGTAGATTATTATTACTATAATCAATCATTCAGCACTGTGCTTTTGAAGACTGTTTAGTAACTGGGGACTTACCAGGGAAGCCCTGGGGACTTTTATAATAATAAGTGGGAGGTGGAGGAGGATGCAGAGTTGAAAATTTTATCTTAACTATGTTTCCTCTAAGTACTCAGAGAAAAGGACCAGAAAAAGGCATCAAATAGGGGGTAGACTGAGGATATATTTCATCACTTTTCCGACCATAAAGGTTTTGTGAGGATGTACTCCTTTTTTAAAAGCTCATAAGGACACAGAAATGCCTCCAAGTACTTCTCCAGCATGCCAACTCTCTTAATTCCCCCAGGTTAATATTGCCACCAAACCCCCAGGAGATTCAGTTAGCATAACAAATGTGGCTCTAGCCTCTGCAGAGTGCTTCTTCTGAGGCAGGACAGAAAATAAACTGAGCATTTATAATCTAGATAAACTCATTTGGTAAGAAATTACCTTACCCCCCAGGAGAAGAGAAATAAAATCAAGTAATAGTATAGACTTTTTTTCCCCAGTCAATAACCTTAAATTCTTCTATTTCCTTCCCTCCACTTAAGGATAAAGTGATCTATGTTCAGCTGACATTTTATCCAGGTGATAATAATAGGATTAAAAAAAGTTTCCCTGAAAAATATTAAAACACACAAAAAAGTAAACTTAAGACAACTGATACTTTTCAGTCTTATTGCTTAGACTATTCAGAATTCAAACCATTCAGCTTCACTTTATATACACTAGCAATATTGGCAACTGGTCTAATTCTAGAATCAATTGCTTTCCTGTTCTAAATATGAGCTGAGTATTAAGATGATCACATACACTTCCATGGATGCAGTATATTTTATATTTAAGCCCTCCTCTGCCCACCTGTTACACGTAAACAGGTGAACCACACAAGTGTCAACAGCTAGCCTAACAGTATGAACTATACTGGTGCCATAGTACCTCTGAATGAACTTCAACTTGGGTAACGTATAACTTTTACAATAGTAACATATGTTAGTTTAAGGAAAAACCACTTCTGTCAGAAACTGGTGTCTAAAAAATAAAAGTCTGTCTGATTCAAAATGATAAAGTTGGGCTTCCCTGGTGTTAAGAATCTGCCTGCCAATGCAGGGGACACAGGTTCGAGCCCTGGTCCTGGAAGATCCCACATGCCACGGAGCAACCAAGCCCGTGTGCCACAACTACTGAGCCTGTGCTCTAGAGCCCGCAAGCCACAACTCCTGAAGCCTGGGCCCCTAGAGCCTGTGCTCTGCAACGAGAGGCCACTGCAGTGAGAAGCCCTCGCACCGCTGCAAAGAGCGGCCCCGGCTCGCGGTAACTAGAGAAAGCCCGCGTGCAGCAACAAAGACCCAACACAGTCAAAAATAAATTTTAAAAAGATAAAGTTGACTGGCCTGAAACTGCTCTGTGGTTTCCTCACATTAAAAGTGAAATTAGGGGCTTCCCTGGTGGCGCAGTGGTTGAGAGTCCGCCTGCCGATGCAGGGAACACGGGTTCGTGCCCCGGTCCGGGAGGATCCCACATGCCGGGGAGCGGATAGGCCCGTGAGCCATGGCCGCTGAGGCTGCGCATCCGGAGCCTGCGCTCCGCAACGAGAGAGGCCACAGCAGTGAGAGGCCCGCGTACCGCAAAAAAAAAAAAAAAAAAAAAGTTCATTCTATATTTAGCTTGAGAGGATATAATTAAGATTTTGAAATGTGGCTGGATTGTTCTCTTACACCTCCCCCTCCTCAAATGAAGGCAGAGAAAAATCATTCAGATTAAGTACAGCGTATAATGAGAAAAAGGCGAGCAAGAGGCATGTCAGGGTGTGGGATAGAGCACTAAATCTTGACTCAGGAGAGTCTGCTGGTTGTGGATATATGAGCCATATTTTTCTCTTAAACCTTTGGTGAATTTGTGAATCCCCTTCAGTTCTGTAAGCTTACCACTCAAAAAATGAATTGTTCCATCTCGCTAATTACCTCTTTCAAGCTTAAAATTGCACTCATGTTGCTGCTGTTCCACACTGATGAAGACAGCTCACATCCTGTCGGCTGTCCACTTGACCGAGTCTTTATCACCTAAAAAACCTGTGTCCTAGAAGCACCTTCATCCTCTAAAACATTTTGTCTCCATTATCGGTCTTCCCTCATACACAGAACCTGTCAGTGTTTACCTTCAGTCTGTGTTGTCATTTCCTACACGGATGGGATATTTCTAGTTTTGCTTTCAGTATTCTCTGGCACTTCCTGTCAAAACAGCCAGCTCCACCAGCATCTTCAGGGGAAAGGTTTAAGGGCCTACCCTGGCTCCTAACTGCGATTAAACTTTGATTTAACTTAGTCCTCTCGCTATAGGCCCCACGGGGCTTCCGCGGAATTCCCCTCGATGCTCCCGCGGAATTCCCCTCGATGCTCCCCGACAGGTGAAGAGCACCTGCGAGGCTGCTAGCCCTTCCGCGCATCACGCTGTTAACCTGCTCCTTCCCCGCGCTGGTCTGCGGAAGGACCCCCCTCTCGCACTCGTCCCAACCTGGAAAAGGGCCCGAGGCTCAACCGAGAGGCAGAAGGACCGGGCGACGGCCCGGCGGGCGCGTACCTGGCGCAGCCGCGCCCCCGCCTCGTCCCGCCGCGCGCGCAGGACCCGCTCCCGGAACTCGCGCAGGCTCTCGCAGTCGGCCGCGTATCCCTCGGCGGGGAAGAGCGCGTCGCGCACCGCGGCGCCGCCGCAGGCGTCGGCCGCCTGGCCCAGGTAGCGCTCCAGCTGCCCGCACAGCTCCTGCAGCGCCGCCTCGCCGAGGTCCGTGCGCGCCGGCCATACCAGCGTCCACAGCCCGAGCCCCAGGCCCCAGGCCCCGCCACCGCCCGCGTCCAGTTCCGGCGGCAGCCGCGGGAAGCAGCGCTCCAGCGGCGGCCACAGCGCCGCCAGCTGCTGGTGCGCGCCGCGGAGCCCGGCGGCCGAGAACAGGCCTGCCCAGCTGGGCGGGGGCGCGGCGGCCTCAGACACGGGCTCGGACACCAGCTCGGGCCCGGGCTGGCTCCCCTTACGCCGCCGCCGCTGCGCCGTGCGGTCGTGACAAGTCACAGCGAACTTGCCCTCCACGTCGTTCCAGGCCACGAGGAAGCGCAGCTGGTGCCGCTCGGGCTCGGCGAAGAGGTCCTCGCGGACCGGCACCCAGCCCTCCAAGCTGTCGGGTTGCTCGTCCTCCATGACCGCCGGCGGTCAGTGCCCGGAGAGCTCGGCTCGCCGGAGCCTGGTCTCCCTGCACCCCCAGCCACTGGACTGTCCGGACCGCGTCATTTTTCGCTGAACTGAAATCGGCGTCAGCACCCCAGCTGCCGCAACCCTCGGCACTTTTGATTGGCTGCCCGCGGCCTGTGAGGCTTCCAGCACGCTTCCGGGATTGGTTGGGTGATAGAAGGGAGGGTTCGCGACAACCAATGAAAAGGTCAGAAGGTCGCCGCTCCGAATCAATCAATGTCGCAACCTCGTCTGGAGCCCGGAATGATCACTCTTGCCTCACCTTTTCCACCTGTGTACACACTGACGTTGAAAAAAATATTTGTTAAATGAACGAGTTATTGTCTTAGCCTCCTACACTAAACTGTGAACCTCTTGAGAACGCAAACCCAGCTAGCTGACTTGGTCTTCTATTACTGGGTAGAAGCCACAAGCTTATTGGTATCAATTCAACAAGCTTTTATGGAATGTTTGCTGTGTGCCTGTTTTGGAAGGCTAGGCGCGGAGGGGGCATACAAAAAACGTACAGTCCCTCCGCCTTCAAAGCATCCCAGCTCCCAACCAACATGTTTAAATACAATCGGTGTTCTAACACGTCATTTTAGAGATAAGGAAACTGAGACCCAGAAAAGAAACGTTTCTTAAGATACACAGACATGTTTATGTATGACTGATTCACTTTGTTATAAAGCAGAAACTAACACACCATTGTAAAGCAATTATACCCCAATAAAGATGTTAAAAAAAAAAAAAAGATACACAGACACTTAGGCAATTAGACACTTCAGACCACCTGGCTATTGAAGACCTGTTTACGGAGATCAGGAGGTGTAGTTTGCAGGTAGGGATGGAGTGTGGGTTGGAGCTGAACCTGTTCATACAACAGGGTATAAGACAGCACAGGGCTCTACCCAGGAAATGTACAGTGTAGACAGAGATACAGTACATGTCAGCTCCCGTCCTGTGAGAGCACTGCTAGAGGGGTAGTGGGGTTGGAGGACCGAGGGGGAGGAGCGAGAAGCCCAGGGAGCGGGGAAGGAACCCTTCATCAAAACACGGTTTGTGAGGGCTTGATTCAGGAACTAGTGAAAGGGCTTTTGAAGTTTTTGAGCTGGGAACGCCAGGAATCAGATTTGTACTTGCTATTATTGCCCAAGGTAAAACAACAACAACCCCCCTCGCCCCCCCAAAAGAAAAAAACCAGGGCCAGGCTGAAGCTTTGGTTAGGGGCATCTCTACCCCCCCCCCAAGATAATCCCAAGGCATCTAGCAGCCTCTGTGGAATGTAGCTTGAAGGTCTAAAGTTTCCTCTATCTGAAGGTCCCTCCCTTTAATGTCGAGGAGAGGTGGGGCTATGGGTTCTTGGATTCCCAATAGCTACTCTGGCTGTCACCCAGTCCTCCTGGAGAGCTAACCTTCTAGCTGAAGTGATTTATTTTTCCTCAAACTGCTTTTTAATATATCATTTTATCTAATATGATTTCTTATAATTCTTTAATAGTCTATTTTAATATCTTTGAATATTCTTTACAGTATGTCTTTACTGGTTTTGTTTTATAATCTTATTTCTATTAGTCTTTCTAAATTATTTGCTTTTTCAAAATGAAAATAGCAGGCTTTCTAATTATAAAAGAAAATTTTATTTCTTGTGAAAGGGGAATAAATGTATATATTCTTAGAAAAAATGTGGAAAAGTATACACCAAACCTAATAATTGTTGTTACCAGGATGCATGACTGGTTTACATTTACTTTATGGTTCTTTTGTAGTATTTGCTTTTTTCTCAGCCAAGTATTATATATTATTTTACAATAAAAAATAATTTTAAAAAGTAATAAAAGGTATATATAATTATTATAAAATGGACGAATCAAAGCTATAAATAAAATAACTCAAAAAAGATAAACCCTGCTTTCATTTTGTGTGTGTGTGTATATATATGTGTGTATATATATATAATTATATTGTAATAATATTTTGCATACTCTTCCTACTTACAAATATATTGTGGACATTTTCCACATTAAAAATATAGGCATTGGGGCTTCCTTGGTGGCGCAGTGGTTGAGAGTCCGCCTGCCGATGCAGGGGACACGGGTTCGCGCCCTGGTCCGGGAGGATCCCACATGCCCTGGAGCGGCTGGGCCCGTGAGCCATGGCCGCTGAGCCTGCGCGTCCGGTGCCTTGTAACCATAAAGGGCAAAGGCAAACAAGAGAGAGGCCCGCCGACCAAAAAAAAAAAAAAAAAAAAAAAAGGCATTGGGCTTCCCTGGTGGCACAGTGGTTGAGATTCCGCCTGCCAATACAGGGGGCACGGGTTCCAGCCCTGGGCTGGGAAGATCCCACATGCTGCGGAGCAACTAAGCCTGTGCGCCACAACTACTGAGCCTGCGCTCTACAGCCCGCGAGCCACAATTACTGAAGCCTGCGTGCCACAATTACTGAAGCCTGTGTGCCACAACTACTGAAGCCCACGTGTCTAGAGCCCATGCTCTGCAACAAGAGAAGCCACTGCAATGAGAAGCCCGTGCACCACAACAAAGAGTAGCCCCCACTCACCACAACTAGAGAAAGCCTGCGCACAGCAACGAAGACCCAACGCAGCCAAAAATAAATTAATTAATTAATTTAAAAAGGTATCTACATCATTATTTTTAATACTTGCCAAAACTGAGTTGACAGTGTTGTGATTTATTTAAAGAATTCTATATTGGTAGGAATAGATTAATTTCAATTTTCTGCCAATATAGATAATGCTGTGGTGAACATTCTTGTACATATATCTTTGCATAATTTATTCTTTCAAATTGTTTGCTTTTGATATTTTATTTGGCTTCCAATATTTTTATTGTATAGATAACTGGCAGTAACAGTGTTTTAAAAATGAAATTTTGATTAAGGTTTCAAAAAGCAATAGATGTAAAATTCTGAGGTCAAATCACCACATGCAAACTTTTCAAGGAAATGGTCCAGAACCCAATTCATGCCCTCCACCAGTGGAAGAAAATAAAAAGGGATCAGAGTGAAGAAAAGAGGGTATTTGAGAGGGAGACTGGTGGAGCGATTTTTCTGGAGAGAGCTATTGTTGGACTGGATGGGGAGAGTTGGAAGCCCCACCCTCTATCCCCAAGCCCAGTGTGGGGTCTTCAAAGGGACCCTTCAGGTAGCTCGCTGTATTTCCTGCAAGTGGGCCAATGGTGGCCTGAGGAGAAAAGATTGGCTGCTTTGGTGGCAGAGCCAGGGGGAGTGGCTGCATTGGAATTGTCTGCACCCCAGAGTTTGCCAGGACCAAGGATGGAGCCTACATCCCAATATCCAGATGTGGGCCAGCAGGACGACAGAGCCAGCAAGGAGTCACCTAGATCCTGCCTGAGAGAACCAGCTGCATGGGTCAGGAGACCTCATTTGAGAAATCTTGGAGGTGGCCCACCAGGGCCTGGAGGAGGAGTGCAAGGGACCCCCTGGAATAGAGGGGTTCTCAGCCTGGTCGTGGGAACTCCAGGGGAAAGGGCTTATCATGGTAAACCCTAGAGATATACAAAAGCTCAGAGAGACAGAGAGTGCTCTAAGCACCTGCCTGCCCCAGAGAGCCAGAAGCTAGCACCCACCCTCTGTGGCACCAACTCAGATAGGAGCTGTCTTATCACCTTAGCGCCTCCTGCCCCTGGCAAACAAACCAGCAGCTAAGGGAGGAGGTGTGGGAACAAGAGGCCGACCTCATCCCCTCCTTTCCCAGGGCAGACTTCCAGCTACAGAGGCCTCAGCTGGGGAGGGGAGAAGATTTTGATGCTGGCTAAACTAAGTTTGACTTTTTTAAAAATTTATTTATTTATTTATTTTCAGCTGCGTTGGGTCTTTGTTGCTGTGCGTGCGCACTTTCTCTAGTTGCGGTGAGCAGGGGCTACTCTTTGTTGCGGTGCACGGGCTTCTCATTGCGGTGGCTTCTCTTGTTGCAGAGCATGGGCTCTAGGCACGCAGGCTTCAGTAGTTGTGGCTCATGGGCCCAGTTGCTCCGCGGCATGTGGGATCTTCCTGGACCAGGGCTGGAACCCGTGTCCCCTGCATTGGCAGGCGGATTCTTAACCGCTGCACTACCAGGGAAGTCCTCTAAGTTTGACTTTTTAATTAACGTATTGGACTGTACATTCCCTTACTGAATGGAGACTATGCCTTCAAGCGACCCCAGGACTCTGTGTTACCTAAGAGGGAGCAGAAAGTCACGGGTGTGCTCGATTTTTATCCAGAGAGGGGAATAAATGAGTAAACGTTCAAGGAATAGTGGGAGAAGAAAAATTAAGTTGCATTTGACTACCTTCAGATTTGTGCTTATTCAAAAGACTCTGGGAAAAGCCCCTCAGGCCAGGTGGAAGGTGCACAGCCTGGGGACTCTCAGAAGTCCTCCTTCTCTGCGTGGCCTGCAGCCACCCCCCTGCCCTTGCTGTGACAGCCCCCAGCCCTCTATTCATGACCATACATCAGGCCCTCGGTGGAGCCACCGGACTCCAATCCCCACAGTAAATGAAGTAACTCAGGGGACAGCATGTAACCTCTCCTGGTGACACTTGAGCAGTCAGCAGTGGGCAGGTCTATATTTGGGCTTTCACTCATGAAAGGCCTGTTGCTATTTGCAGCCGGAGCCAGCTCGTGTTACCCTTGCCTTTGCTGCCCCACTTGTAGAACCCTGGGCTAAAACAGGCAGGGGTAGCCCGTGGGGCACGCAGAGGTCACAGGGTGGGAAAGCCTGCTGAGCACGGATGCAGTTTTCTAGCAGTTATCCAGAGCCTCCGAGTTAAAAGAAGAATTTATGGATCCTTAAATTAACAGGCAAGTTTTTGGATAGGCATTCTTCAAATGCAAATTGTATATTAGAAGCTCAGTAACTTAGTACCAGAGTGTCAATGCAGTATCTTTCCTTTAGGTGGGAAGAGATATCATCTTAAATGACAGATGTGTACATTGCAATAAACAGTGCGAACATTTCCTGTGCCTTCTTGGAGCAAGGATTCAAGAATGTGGTGTTGGTATGGGACGTGAAAGCCTCAGATGCAGATAGAGAGAGGCTGGTGATTCTTGCAGTGTGTCTTTAGGGTATTTTTAGTACAGGGGTCCATTTGTTAGAACAGTTTGGAACCCTAAATGTTGATACCATTTGGCTATGGTATCGGGTTGATAAATACCTTTTATTTGAATCTGCGTGTGCATGCTGACAAATGATAATTTTATGCTTTGATTCAAATACTGAAAAACAGCTTTGTAATCAGTTTTCATCTGTTATGCATACCCCCTCCTCCTATAGAAAGTTTTCAGGTGTGGGCTGTGCTGATTTGAGCCATCTTGCAAAACTATACAGCTAACACTTTAAAGCAAGTTTCTTTAGCTGTGGCTGAGAAATTGCCAGGGGCTACCTTGGTGAGCTTCTAAAATTGTAAGCAAAATTATGTTTGTGCCCTCATGGGCTCACTTTTGGGGAGAGAAGTCACAGCTTTCAGTAGATTCTCAGGGATATCCATGACCCATAAAAGGTTAAAAAACTTTTTGGGAGGTGACTTTTCTAATTAAAGCACAGGAACACACCTCCCATATAAGACTTAGGCAAAAGTCTTTTTTTTTTTTTTTTAGACTGTGGATCAATTGCATAGAGTAGAAGCTACCCAGCTAATATATTCGTTATAGACTTGATTTATTACATTTCTCTAAGCCTTGGCTTTACATTTATAAAATGAAAATTTATTGTTAATATTCCTTTCTCCCCCAATTGTGAACATTTTGTTAAGACATGGAAAGAGCCTGGATGTTGAGGGGAAAAGGGAGTGTCAGCCGTGGGGTATGTTGCAATACTCCTCCTTTGCTACCCAGGTCCCAGACCAGTTTGTGTCGGTTTATTCACAGGGCAGATGCTGGCGTGGAAGAATTTGTTCTTATTAGCATCTGTGCTCAGTGGTTTCCAGTCTTCTTGCCTGTTTGACGCTTTGATTTAGTGTTTCACATTCCAGCAACAGGCTGAAAGAGTTTCTCAGGATGATTTATTGCTAACACAGAATTCTGGTTTTCTCCCTTTTGGAAGCACATGGAAATATAAGTGTTATTTTTGGCTGGGCTGCTCCTCAGCCCATAGGTGGTATGGTTTTGTGGGAAAATGGGTCCAGATGCAACTCTTTCCCTGCCTGGGTTGAGTCCAGCACTCAGAACGGCGCTGGATACTGAGTAGCCCCAGATCAATCCTTGTTAAATGACATCAGCCACAGTGAGCCATTTTTCCTCACAGGGACTCAGTTTTGCCATCGTAGAGTCAGGAAATTGAGTTATATGCTTTCCAAGGGACCCTCCATCCTTAGAATTCACATCTCTGCCCAGGTTCCTTGGAAGCTCTTGCTGTAAGAAGGGGTGATCTCATAGCCAGTGCCCGTGTCTGGATGTGAGGCTGCTCTGCTTTGGTGCCTTCTCCCATTTTCAGCTGTCTTCAAGGGACAGAATGATCCCACTGTGGCCACAGGTGATTCTACACTGCTCTGGTCGCTGTGGGTTTTCCCTTTCTGACCCCAGCCCTCCCCCTCCATGAGTGACCGGGTGGGAGACTTCTAACCTAGCCCAGGTGGGAGACGCTGAGGTCCTAGTAATAAAAACAATAATAGTAACAGTAACAACAATAACAGCAGCTAACATTTATTGAAGACTTACTTTGAGCCATGTACTGTGCTGAGCACTGTACACACATGTTATTTCCTCTGAATGCCAACTTTATGAGGTAGAAACTCTTAATAAACCCATTACACGGACTCATGAAAGTAAGGCCTAGAGAGAGGATTTTCCCAGGGTTACACTGCTAGGAAGTAGCAGAGACAATGCAAACACAGGACTTTCTGAATCCAGACCAAAGTGACCTCAAGGAGAGGTAAGGGGAGCGGGTAGAGGGATGTTACCTGGAGATTGAGGAGACAGAACCAGAATCAGAGTTAATTGGACATTAGTTAGATTTCAGGATGTCAAGGATGAGCTCCCGGTCTCTGATTTGGGTGCTGATGGGAGTGGGTTACTAATGGCTATTAGGAACGCAGTGGTCCTCCCCATGGTGGATGGGCGGGGAGCTCTCAGCAGGAAGAACAGCCTGAGCCAGGGCCTTTTGTGGGACTTACATGAAAGGATACTGAGAGAGGTCAGAAGGAACAGCAATGTCCATTGGAGAAGGCCAGGCTGTGTGGGGAGGTAGAGCTAGGATATGAGGGGTGGGGGATAACTTCCCTGATACCCAGGGGAGTTGGGACTTGCCAGCAGTGGAGCCCTCAGAATGCAGGACATGTAGACTTTCCACATCCTTCTGGGCAAAGCAGCATGGTGCTGTGCTTACACTAGGCAGGGACTCTCCTGAGGAGAGCCATGGGGTGCACAGCCAGTGGACCATAGAGACAAAATGGTTTCAAGGAGGATTCCTGCCTACAAGGTGACACTCAGGTGTGAGGGAAACTGTGTGATTTTGGTCCATGTGACCAGAGCCTGTGCTTTAAGAGGGGGAGGTATTCTGGGGTCCCAGGACAGAGGCAAGTGGTGTCTCTGAGAAGCTGTGCACCAGCCCAGATGGGTCAATCACTTATTCACTTGTCAGGGGCCTCCTTTCCACCAGGAATCATGTCTTGTTCATTGGACCCCCAGCATCCAGCAGTCCTGTTCTCTCTCTTTTTTTAAAAAAAAAGATTTATTTTATTATTTATGTATTTATTTAATTTATTTTTGGCTGCATCAGCTCTTAGGTGCGGCACACAGGATCTTTGTTGAGGCATGCAGGATCTTTTCTCTCTCTAGTTGTGGCACGCGGGCTCCAGAGCATGTGGGCTCTGTAGTTTGCTGCATGCGGGCTCCCTAGTTGAGGCGTGCAAGCTCCGTAGTTGTGGAGTGTGGGCTTAGTTGCTCCGCGGCGTGTGGGATCTTTGTTCCCTGACCAGGGATCGAACCCGCATCCCCTGCATTGGAAGGTGGCTTCTTTACCATTGGACCACCAGGGAAGTTCCAGTCCTGTTCTCTTGAATCCACCTGAAACCACACTCCTCCAGGCCCATGAACAGTCAGGGCCGGTGTCAAGGATGATGCCCAGCGCCACAGCCTCTGAACATGGTGGGGTCACCTGTGATCTCTGTGTGAGTGCAGACTCCCAGGTCACTCCGTGTTGCCCCACAGTGTGCTGGGGCAGGACTTCTGAGACTCTGGCCTGACCAGGTGGGACCTGTAACACCCCTGGAGCACAGAGAGCAGCCAGGAGCTAGGAGAGGATACAGAAGTGCTCTTAAGCTCGGAAGACCTGCTGCTGCTGCAGGCCTGTAAGAAGCCCCTGGAAGTGTGACCCTCTCATCCTCTCAGCTTCTATTTCCAGATCTAATTGCCCTCCATCTCATTCCCCTCCCCTGCCCTCATGATGTTGTACTAGAGCTCAAAGCAAATGTTCGTGGTGAGACACTACTTCTATGCAATGGGGTTCTTCTTCCCCCACCCCCAGCTTTATTGAGATATAGTTGACATATAACTTTAAGTAAGATTAAGGTATACATGTGATGATGTGATGCACATATTTATTGCAAAATAATTACCACAATAAGGTTAGTTACAGCCTCCATCACCTCACATAATTACCTTTCTTTTATGTGTGTGGTGAGAACGTTTAAGATCTACTCTCTTAATAAACAAATGGGACCTGATGAAACTTAAAAGCTTTTGCACAGCAAAGGAAACCATAAACAAGATGAAAAGACACCCCTCAGAATGGGAGAAAATATTTGCAAATAAAGCAACTGACAAAGGATTAATCTCCAAAATTTACAAGCAGTTCATGCAGCTCAATATCAAAAAAACAAACAACCTAATCCAAAAATGGGCAGAGGACCTAAATAGACATTTCTCCAAAGAAGATATACAGATTGCCAACAAACACATGAAAGGATGCTCAACATCATTAATCATTAGAGAAATGCAAATCAAAACTACAATGAGATATCATCTCACACCAGTCAGAATGGCCATCATCAAAAAATCTAGAAACAATAAATGCTGGAGAGGATGTGGAGAAAAGGGAACACTCTTGCACTGCTGGTGGGAATGTGAATTGGTTCAGCCACTATGGAGAACAGTATGGAGGTTCCTTAAAAAACTACGAATAGAACTACCATATGACCCAGCAATCCCACTACTGGGCATATACCCTGAGAAAACCAAAATTCAAAAAGAGTCATGTACCAAAATGTTCATTGCAGTTCTATTTACAATAGCCCGGAGATGGAAACAACCTAAGTGCCCATCATCGGATGAATGGATAAAGAAGATGTGGCACATATATACAATGGAATATTACTCAGCATAAAAAGAAACGAAATTGAGCTATTTGTAATGAGGTGGATAGACCTAGAGTCTGTCATACAGAGTGAAGTAAGTCAGAAAGAAAAAGACAAATACCGTATGCTAACACATATGTATGGAATTTAAGAAAAAAAAATGTCATGAAGAACCTAGGGGTAAGGCAGGAATAAAGACGCAGACCTCCTAGAGAACGGACTTGAGGTTATGGGGAGGGGGAAGGGTGAGCTGTGACAGGGCGAGAGAGAGTCATGGGCATATACACACTAACAAACGTAGTAAGGTAGATAGCTAGTGGGAAGCAGCCGCATGGCACAGGGATATTGGCTCGGTGCTTTGTGACAGCCTGGAGGGGTGGGAGAGGGAGGGTGGGAGGGAGGGAGACGCAAGAGGGAAGACATATGGGAACATATGTTTATGTATGACTGATTCACTTTGTTATAAAGCAGAAACTAACACACCATTGTAAAGCAATTATACCCCAATAAAGATGTTAAAAAAAAAAAAAACTAAAAATAGAACTACCATATGACCGAGCAATCCCACTACTGGGCATATACCCTGAGAAAACCATAATTCAAAAAGAGTCATGTACCAAAATGTTCATTGCAGCTCTATTTACAATAGTCAAGACATGGAAGCAACCTAAGTGTCCATCGACAGATGAATGGATAAAGAAGATGTGGCACATATATACAATGGAATATTATTCAGCCATAAAAAGAAATGAAATTGAGTTATTTGTAGTGAGGTGGATGGACCTAGAGTCTGTCATACAGAGTGAAGTAAGTCAGAAACAGAAAAACAAATACCGCATGCTTACACATATTTATGGAATCTAAAAAAAAAAAAAGGTTCTGAAGAACCTAGGGGCAGGACAAGAATAAAGACACAGATTTAGAGAATGGACTTGAGGACACAGGGAGGGGGAAGGGTAAGCTGGGACGAAGTGAGAGAGTGGCATGGGCATATATACACTACCAAATGTAAAACAGATAGCTAGTGGGAAGCAGCCGCATAGCACAGGGAGATCAGCTCAGTGCTTTGTGACCACCTAGAGGGGTGGGATAGGGAGGGTGGGAGGAAGACACAAGAGGGAGGAGATATGGGGATATATGTATATGTATAGCTGATTCACTTTGTTATAAAGCAGAAACTAATCCACCATTGTAAAGCAATTATATCACAGAAAAAGCATACAGTAAGTGCTCAATATGTAGTAGCTACTACTAATATTGTGTTTACTGCTACTATTATTCTTTCTTTCTAGATTTTGTGTACCTCCATTAAAATAGTGGACCTCATAGTCTCTACATAATGAGTACTCTGTTTATTTTACTTAGTATCACATAGTAGGTCTTTTTCCAAGCTCTCATTTGCTCTCCCTAATATTTTAAAGGCTACATTATATTCTACAGGGTGTACATTTCCTACTTTACTTAACCATTCTCCTAATCATTAGCGCTTTACAATTTTTTTGGCTATTATAAAAAAAGGTTTTGGTGGACATTTTTACATAGAAATAATTTTTTCCACTGTATTTTTTTTTTTTTTTTTTGCGGTATGCGGCCCTCTCACTGCTGTGGCCTCTCCCGTTGCGGAGCACAGGCTCCGGACGCGCAGGCTCAGCGGCCATGGCTCACGGGCCCAGCCGCTTTGCGGCATGTGGGATCTTCCCGGACCGGGGCACGAACCCGTGTCCCACTGTGCCACCAGGGAAGCCCAGCATTTTTAAGGCTCTTGATCCATGCTGTCACACTTGTTTTCCAGAAAGGTGGGGCCGTGCATATTCTAACCAACAACATGTAAGAGTACTCACTTCACTGGACCCTTACCCAGCCTTGGGTATCAAAAGGCAAAATGGCATCGACTCATTTGTTCTCTGCTACTCATAAGGATGAACTATTTTCCAAATGTTTTTGTACAGGTAATATTATATGCAAAAGAAATTATTTTGTAAATTCTCATTGCTCAGTAACCTGAGATTTTTCTTTCCAATTAATTCATATAATTTGTTTAATAACAATTGCCTGAAACACTTGCTATTATTTTGCCTTTTGAGATTTTTAGGTTTTTTTCAGGTCATTTGTTAGGTTTTTAGGTTTTTTCAGGTCACTTGTTAGTCAAATCAATTTATGTGTTCGTTTTTTTTAATAATTTCTCCTGTCTCTTTTAAGCTTAGAAGCCCATCCTCCTGTAGAAAGCAAACCTTTCTTTACAGATTGTTTAAAGTGAAACTACAACTGAGCTGCTCAGATGATTTTTTGTTTTAAATTGTGAATAAGTTGAGCCCAATTTAATGACCATCTACTGCAACGACCTTCTCATAAATGGGGTTTTGTGTTCTAGGATCCAGTGTATCCACTAAGAACTGTACAGGAAGAATCCTGCTTGTGCAGAAGTGCTGCCCAGAGCTACGATGGAGGGGGAGGCGGGAGAAGCACCAGGGCTGGGCAGGCCTGCTGCTTCCAAGGACTTCCACTTTCGTCGCATGGATCTGTATGACTCTGAAGACAGACTGCAGATCTTCCCAGAAGAAGACACTCAGATGAGAAGAGAAGTAGTTCAAGCCGAAATGACCAATGAGCCAAGACAGCCCATGCAAGGGAAGGCTCAGAGAGACCTTGGAGAGGAAGTGGATGAACTTGTCCATCTATATGGACTTGAAGATGATCACGACTTAGGGGATGAGTTTATTGACAAAAGCACGCCCAGAATAGAGGTTTCAGAGTATCCTCCTTATATGATGATGGGGAGAGAGCCACTGAGGGAGCAGAGAGACTGGAGACTTAGTGGCGAGGCTGCGAAGGCTGAGGACCTGGGCTTCGGGGCATGGGGCTCGGCAGGCCACTGCCGGGACTTGCGGGAAGCCTATCGGTACACCCACGGCCACGCCAGTGAGGAGTATGAGTGCTACGTTATCCCAGAGGAGGAGGACGAGGAAGAAGCTGCCGATGTCTTCTGTGTCACTTGCAAAACTCCAATAAGAGCGTCGGGGAAGGTTCTTGTTGAGCACAAGGAGCATGAGGTGACCCCGCTCGGTAAAGCACTGGAAAGTGCCAAGGTAAATAGATCACCCTAGTCCTCCTTTCTCTGGATATTGCATTTGAATCTCAAGTATGTAGGCAGGGAATAAATCTAAAATGCCTTCTACAAAAGAGAGAGAGAGAGAAAACATAGCATTAATGTCTTCTTGGGATCCTTTGTTTGATAGGATGAAATTCACAAAAACATGTACAAATTGGAAAAGCAGATTATTGAGATGGAAAATTTTGCAAGTCACTTGGAGGAGGTTTTCATCACGGTGGAGGTAAGAGCACGCTTGATGACCCAGTCAGATACACATTGCTTCCATCAGCTGTGTCTGGTATGAGTTAGGGAATCTGTTTTCTTGGAACATACGGTGTCAGTACTGCTCCTCTTCCCTCACCCCTCTTTCTGCCCTCCCGTAGCACAGTGGGCATGCAGCTGTGGAAATGATTACCTGGCAGCATTCCCTACTGAACTATTAGCTCTCATGGGCTGGGTCTTCAGTGTCTTTATAGCTCCGGTCCTACTACAAGGTAGGACTCTTTCATGGGCCAGCCTGATAAGGCATTGCAAGACACCCATCCTGTCATTGATAAGTGTTCCTCAGCTGTTACCTATTTCTCACAAGATCAATAAGTTTCTGTGCCTGTCACCAAACATGTCACGGTCCCCTGGGTGTGCCTAGTAGGTGTGAAGTCCACTGCTGTGATACCAGTATGCAACCTAGCCATCCAGATGAGGTAGCCCAGACATAAGGACCAGAGGACTTCCTGTGTCCCCTCTCTTCATGTGGATGCTCTCCTTCTATTAATGCAGCCTCAGATTGTATCAACAGGAGCAACTCATAGGAATGAACTAAGCCCTGGGCCCCCCTCCCGTGAAGCTAGACTTTCCTCTCCACCTGCAGTCTTAAAAGGGAGGGCAGCTATTCCACTAATTCCCTATGGAAGGCACAGAGAAGGGACAAGAAGCCCTTACATCTAAGCATAGGGTGGTGGGTGGTAGGGGGGCAAGTATACAACAGCCAGGACAGAACTCCCTACCCTCTGTACTGCCAGCTCACTCTCAGATCAGAGCAGCTTCACCCTCAGTGAGGACTCTAAGCACTTCCTTTTACACTCAACACTGGTGGGGGTCACCTACTGCTTTTCCCTCTCTTCCACCATTCTGAGCAAGTCTTAGAATGTGTACACAGTAGGTGCTCAGTAAATACTCCCTGAATGATTGATAAGAGCCTCTTCTTTGGAAATGTCTCTGTTATCTAATAAGGATGGTATAAATCAGAACCCACAGAGCTCTCCTGGGCTTCCAATCTAATTTACGGGGACCAGGATTTGATATGCTTTAATTAATGTTTCTTACCCACTGCGTTCCAGGATTAAGTACTGACACAACCCTCTCTCTGCCTTCCTGCCTTTTCTCATCTATTAGGCAGCACCACCCTGCTCGTTCCCCTTCCCCTGCACCTTTTTCTTAGTTGATATAAGAATCTGGGTGATTCTGATGTTTGTATAGTCCAAGCATCGGGGAGTGGAGGTGAGTGTTACGAGATGTTGAGAGCTCAGGAGGGAAAGATAGGTGGGATTCTCCCAAGGCAGACATCTCCATGTTAAGGTCCAAAGTTCCAGGGGCAGGCTGACTCATCACTGGCAATCTTCCTGGTCGGTTGTCATGGTGATGGGAGGTGGCTAAAACAGAAGTGGGTGGGGTATGGGGAAGAGGACTGCAAAATGCGGCCAGCAGAGAAAGCAGTAATTCTTGTTAAGATTATTGCTGGGGTTCTAGCTGGAGACTGCTGGTCCTAGCTACCCTTTTGTCCACCTCAGCACCCTGGCAAGTGATGTTAAGACAACAGGGAGGGACTAAAACATCTCTGGATAGATACATTTTCATGCCCCAAATAACTCTGTAGTCGACATACATGCAGTGAAATGATGGCTGAGATCAACTATATCTTGCAGGAGAATTTTGGAAGACAAGAAAAAAACTTTGAGTCACATTACAATGAGATCTTGGAAACACTTGCTCAAAAATACGAAGAAAAAATACAAGCTCTAGGGGAGAAAAAGAAAGAGAAGCTGGAAGCCTTGTATGGACAGCTGGTCAGCTGTGGAGAAAATCTTGAAACCTGCAAAGAACTGATGGAAACAATAGAGGAGATGTGTCATGAAGAGAAAGTTGATTTCATTAAGGTCAGTAATGAAGTGAAATAATGAACTGCAATGACAATTATGATTAGAGTAGGTTAGATTGTCCCCTCTCTGCCTGGAGATGTTGGAACCAACTTTCACGGTCAGCATCCATTTGATTCCACTGGATGTATCACCATGATGATACATCCTTCGTCTCTCTGCACAGCTTCGCCATGAGTGGCTGAGCAGGCTCATACACCCCTGACCCTTCCCTCCACCATTGCTCGGCTAACACCAGAGTCTTTGTTCCTCTGTCCTGGTTACCCAGAGATCTGTGCCCTCATCGTGAAATGGGGCAAAAACAGTGCTCTGAGGGGACTTCCCCGGCAGTCCAGTGGTTAAGACTCCGCCTCCCAATGCAGGGGGCACGGGTTCGATCCCTGGTTGGGGAACTAAGATCCCACATGCCGCAGCCAAAAATTAAAACAAACAAAAACAAAACAAACAAAAAACAGTGCTCTGAAACTTTTCTGGCCATCTCAGACAGCCTCCTGGAGGTCTGGGGAGAAAGATCTCCAGGCTAAAAAGGCACCTCCTGTTTCCCAGTTACAAGTGCAGCCATTATACATCTCACTTCATAAGCTCAGACATGCAAAAAAAAAAAAAAAAAAAAATCCATCTCTTGATACCCTTGAAATCCACTTCAATTTGACCCCAAGTCCCCATGTAGCCAGACTGTGGGAATTTCAAGCTCAGAGCTGGGGTCTCCTTTCTTTACAAGGTCCCACAGGAATATGGGGCAGCAGTGGGGTCCAGTATGTGAGGGAGGGGCCCTCAGCCTCCAGAGCTTCCTAGTTACCAAATACAGCCTTTACATTGGCCATGCCACAGGGGTCCCTCCAAGCCCAACAGCGCCTCCTTCCTGCCGTGCTTGGGGTAGCCAGGGAGCCGTGACCCAAGCTGGACAGCAGGTGGGCAGACACCATCAGAGCCCTCAGTACTACTCAGACCTTTTGAACCAATGGTTCCTCAATATCACTGTAGCTTAGTGACATAATCCAGAATGTGGAGAAAGTGATATATATGAAGACGTCTTCTCTTTTATGATGGTGAGAAATTGGAAACAACCAAAATGTCTAACAGTAGAGTGAACAATGGAGTTTCTATTCAATGAACTGTTACACAGTCTTTCAAATTGATGATCCAGAAGACCATTTGTAACCTGGAAAGTGCTCACATAATGTTAACGGGAAGAAACTATACAGGTGTCATAAGAGTCATTTTTCTTAGGGCTTGGGACATGGCTGATTTTTCTCTTTTACTCATTTCCAAGTTTTAACATATGTTTATATTATTATATAGTTTGAAAAAGAAATTTATTTCCAAATTCAATTCAATATTTTTTCTCTTTCTCCTCCTTTTTAGGATGCTGTGGCTATGGCTGACAGGTAATACTTTTGTTCTGACATGTATTTTCTTTTTCTGTTCCTTTTACCTCTAGATATCCAACTAGATATCAGTTCCACTTGGTTATATGCTCCCAGTTTCAGCTTTTGTGTCTGCCCCTACGAGTAAATAGCACTGGCTTTGGAAGGACAGTATGGGATCACAAGGACCCTCTAGTACCAAATCTTAGAATCTCAGAGCTGGAAGGGAGCATATGATGAGGCCTAGCCTGCAAGCCCAGGGTCAGATTTCCTCTCTGAGCCCCTCCTTTCAGCAGGAGGAACAGAGATCATCCCCAGCATCCCCCAGCTGGGCCAGGGCCCAGACCGTGTGCTGCGGAAAGCATGCACGTTATAGTCAGACTGGAGTTTAGATCCTGCTACCCCCATGACCTTGGGCAAGTCCAACCAGTCTAGGACCCACCTTCCTTACCTACAAACAGGGATAGCTTTATGGGAATAAAATCAGACAATGTCTGTAAAGCAACACGAACACTGAAGCTTAATAATATAAGGGTTAAGAGCATGAGTTTTGGCAAAAGACAGACATGGTTACAAATTGTGCCTCTGCTACTTACAAACCCTGTGACGGCCAGGAGCATGCGCAGGAGACCCAGAGCCCTGGTCCATGGTCATCGACTTGAGGGCACTTGACCACGTGGAGAGGGAGCCCCAGAGGGGCTGTATGTCTTTGGGGCCTAGGGTGATGTGGGGTGGGAACTCCTAGGTCAGCATCGGAGGATCTTCCAGATGGTGTGGATCTGGGGCTCATAGGTGGACACCCTCCCGCCCCCTACCCTCTGACATGACCCCACCCCTTCTCCTCTCCTCAAAGGCGTAAACCAACCTGCCCATCCCCGTGGGTGACCTTGTAGGTCAGTCACTGAAGCAGATGCCAGCAGGCAGCCCGCAGCATGTTAAAATAAGGAAATAAAAGTTCATCCAAGAGGCCCTTGTTGCTTATCACTAGTGACCCCCGAGGAGAATGCCCCTCCATTCTCATTAGTGTGTCTTTTTATACTCACAGACTTGGAAAATTCCTGAAAACAAAAACAGATGTGGAAATCTCGGCGCAGCCTGAATTTGAAGACCAGACCTTGGACTTCTCTGATGTGGAGGAGCTTATGGGCTCCATTAACACCATCCCAGGTGCATATCTCACTTGTGTGCATACTTCACACCAGTTTCCCTGAGCTTTGAGTTAGAAACTTTGATGGCTAAAAAAAAATCATAAAGATTTAGAAACAGGCATTTCCCCCCCACCAGCTGCATAAGCTTCATGGTTTTGTCTTTATGACTTGTAAGGGTGAAAACAGAGGCTGACCTTCCTGGGGTAAATACCCACCCTCACTCTCCAGGGTGCCAACATCTGGCCCCAGAAAGCCTAATTTACTCCAAGCAAGTATCCCAAATTTTATTTCCTCGACTGTTGTATTTATGTTCCTCCCAGGTGGCTGTTTTTAGCATAGGGTTAAGAGATGGGCTTTGGAATCCTATGGAGCTGGTCTGAGAATCCCAGCCCTGCTACTTCCTAGCTGTGTGACCCTGGACAACTTACCTAACCTCTCTGAGCCTTGGTTTCCTTGTCTGTAAAATGGACATAATCATGACTCATGGGGACATGGTAGGAAATAAATAAGGTAATGTATGTACAGCATGTCACATGGTGCCAGGTAGCTCTTAAAAATCTTATTGTGATACCTTATTTTTAAGAATGATACTACAATTTAGCTTTTACTGATTGCTCACCTTTCCTTTCTCACCAACACCCAGCAACATTCTGAACAATGTTTTGTATATCATTTTTGTTTTTCCTTTATACAGATTTTTAAAAAATAAAAATGGAATTGTTTTGTAATCTGCTTTCTTTTTTTAGCAAAACAATTGTGACGAATATTTTCTCGCACTGATAAATTCTTCTACAACATCACTCTGATGGCTATATATCTTAATCTGTTTACTTAATCCTCAACTGTTGGATGCCGAGACGTTTGGATAGGTCAGGACTTACAAACCATACCCCAGCCTGAATTGCTGTCACCAACCCCACCTCCTCTAGCTTGTGTGGATTGGTCAAAGCAGGAACGGACATACCGGTTGCTTCTGGCTCACGGTTGCGGGGTTTGGCCTTCCCATCCCTGTCCACTCTGGATGGCCTTCCCATCCCTGTCCACCCTGTCCACTTCCATCTCCAAAGCCCAAGGATGCATTGAGGGATTGGTTGTCCTGTAAAAGGGGCCATTCCCAATTCATACCTCTACTTAAGGCTCCTCCTTTGTTTTGTTTTTCTCTGTTTTCCTTTTCTAGCTCCTTCTGCTCCAGTGATAAACCCACAGGCCCCCAACTCAGCCACAGGTTCCTCAGTCCGAGTGTGCTGGAGCTTATACTCCGATGACACCGTGGAGAGCTATCAGCTATCCTACTGGCCAGTGCAGGACAGCTCACCTGGGAAGGACCGAGCAGGTGAGGCTCTGTCAGGAACAGAACCACGCTCCAGAACAGTTAAGGCCTCTCAGAGGCCAGGGCCCTGCCTTCCTGGAGGTTGGGAAGGTAGAGATGGGATGAACCTGCACACCTGGCTCCTTAGAGCTGTCACGATCTGGGAACTACACAGAGGATGGGATGCAGGCAGGTGAGCATGGCAGAAAGGAATAGGAAGGCAAGTTGGGGCCTGACTGGGGAGGATCACAAGGCAGGCTAAGGTATATGGACTGTATCTACCGCCGTCGGGTCAGAGTTGTCCTTGGGATAAGTCTCTGGCTGCACTGTGTGCAAGAGGGGTGGGGACACCCCTCCTTGAAGAGGCCCAGCTGGATTGGCTGGGTTCTAGCAGGTCCTGGCATGTGAGCGCGGGCTGGCTCTCCTCAGAGCAACCCTGTGTTGGGAGAATCTGGAGGGTTAGTCTGCAGACCCCCATGGGGGCTGAGGGGGGTTCTGCAGCCTGGGAGGGCTGCTCCTGATCTGATCCACATTCCCAGATGGAGCGAGCTGCTGGGAATGGCCCCCAGCCTCCACTGTGGGCAGCTCTTGGCCCATTCTCTTCCCAGGGAAATGGAGCTGGCAGGCCTGGGGTTAGGGCTGAGATACCTGCCTACCCCTCATAATAGATAAGCCAGTCTCCTATTGAGAAGGGAGAGTCAAGAGAGCAGAGGAGGGGACTTCCCTGGCGGTCCAGTGGTTAAGACTCCATGCTCCCAACACAGGGGGGCATGGGTTCGATCCCTGGTCAGGGAACTAAGATCCCACAAGCCGCATGGTGCAGCCAAAAAAAAAAAAAAAAAAGAGAGAGCGAGAGCAGAGGAGCCCCAGTTGAGCATCTGAAGGAATCAGGGATTAGGGCCAGCCTGGGAGGGCCTGTTCTGTGTGCATGGGGTCAGAGTGAGATTGCTGGAAAGGGATTTAGAGATCTCCATTTTATGGATGAGGAATCTGGGACCTAGAGAAATGAGCTGTCTGTGGGGACACCGTGAGTTACGGCAGAACCAGGATGAGAATCAAGTCCGCAGGCTCCCTGCCCAGAGCTCTTCTCCTTGTACCGGGTCGTGCAGGTGGAGGGTTCTATGTGCTGAAGGGGAGGATGGTTTATCTGCCCAGGGATTTGGAAGGAAGGGGAATCCTTGAGAAAAGTAAGTTTAAGCAATGATGAGGGAGAGTGAGGGTGGTCAGAATAAGGACTAAAGAGGGCGTTGCGGCGGGGGTGGGAGGGGGCGGGGCGGGGGAAGGGGAGATTTGAAAAGGGAGATTGTGGACCAAAAAGTCAGATCTGATCGATCAGTCAGTTTTTGCCACAAATCAACCCTGTTAGTACCCTCTGCAGAAGAGGCCATTGTGTTGGGGCTTTGTCCTGGGGATCAATAAAGATCTTTAACGGATCACTTTGTTATAAAGGAACTGATATCAGAGAGTGGATTAATGACTTATTACTGCCTTTCAAGAGTCTGGGGATGTTTGGACGTGTATCAGTTAGCTTTTGCTGTGTAACAACACCCCCAAACACACACATGTACACAACACATTGGCTAAAAATGACAAATATTTACATTCATTCATTTGTTGGGAGGGGCAGAACAGGGGTAGAAAATTCAGAGGTACAAACTACTATGTATAAAATAAGTAAGCTACAAGGCTATATTGTACAGCACAGGGAATATATCCAACATTTTATAATAACTTTAACTGGAGTATGATCTATAAAAGTATTGAATCATTATGTTGTACACCTGAAACTAACATTGTAAATCAAAGGTACTTCAATTTTTAAAATGACATTTATCCAAGAGTTTGCATGCCACAACTAAGAAGCCCGTGTGCCACAGTGAAGATCCTGTGTGCTGCAGCTAAGACTTCGTGCAGCCAAAATAAATAAATAAAATTTAAAAATAAAATAAAATGGCATTTATGATTTATTGTAATTCTCTGAATTGGCTGGACAGTTCTTCTGGTCTGGGTCAGCTTGGTAGGGCTGGATGGGCTAGAATGGCCTTGCTTATATGTCTAGGGCCTCAGCTGCAACGGCTGAGGCCTCTGTCCATGTGATCTCATCCTCCAGGAGGCTGGCTGAAGGTTGTTCCCATGGAAGTGGAAGCATTCCTGGCAGGAAGAAGACAAGGCCCCTGTGCACCAGCACCTCCCAAATCTCTGTTTGTACCATGTTTGCTATAGTCCCATTGGCCAAAGCAAGTCACATGGTTAAGCCCAGCTTCAAGGCATAGTGGGAAAGACCAGACCTCTCAATGGAAGGATCAGCCGAGTCACGCTGCCGAGGGGCATGCATACACAGATGGGAGGAATTGGTGGCCAGTTCTGTATCCATTACAGGGGAAATAGATTACAGCGCAATGAACTTGCAGCCAGTTGGCCTATTTTAAGGTTGAATACTTGTCTTTATTTTTTCCCCAGAGTTTACGATGACGGTCAAAGAAACATATTGCTCAGTGACAAACCTTGTGCCAAATACCCAGTATGAATTTTTGGTCACAGCTCAGAACAGGGCTGGCCTCAGCCCCGCCAGTGAGTGTGCAGTGTACATGACAGGTAAGGAGGCCATTTGTTTCTGTAGCAGGACCTTCACTGAAGGGGACACAAGAGTCACGGCTTCCTTGACGTGGCAGGGCTCTTGATTTCACTTGGAAGGGCAGGAATACCTTTGCATTTTTTTCTTTCATTTAATACACCAAATCTATATGCCTGATATGGCAGGGACATTTTCTCACAGTTGATCTCAAAATATCAAAAAGTACTGCTCTTGAACACAGTACCATTTGAACCTTGCAACCATCCTCCATTCCAGGAACATCTGAAAGGGATTCCCTGGTGTCTCAGTCCATTTGGGCTGTGATAACAGAATCCTACAGACTGGGTGGCTCATAAACAACAGAAATTTATTTCTCATGGGTCTGGAGGCTGGGAAGTCCAAGATCAAGGTGCCAGCAGATTCAGTGTCTGGTGAGGACCCTTCCTAGTTCAGAGTCAACTGTCTTTTTTGCTGTGTCCTCACATGGCAGAAAGGGGCAAGGGAGCTCATTGGGTTTTCTTGTATAATAAACCCCTTTGACCCTCATGACCTAATCACTTCTCAAAGACTCCAGATACCATCACATTGGGGAATAGGTTTCAACATATGAATTTGGATGGGGACACAAATGTTCAGTCTATAGCTTTCTATTGCACTGAATCTCTTGTAGGAAGAGAGTGCTTGCAATGTCTGCCCATGCTCTGGACCACAGGGCTGGATGTGAACAGGTTTGTTCATCTCTCCCTTTCCCCTGCATTTAGCGCCTTGTCCCCCCATTATGAAAAGCAAAGAGATAAGGAGCTGTGAAGAGGCTGCGCTGATCTGCTGGGAGTCTGGGAACCTGAATCCTGTGGACTCATACACGGTGGAGTTGACCCAGGCAGAAGTGCCGGGAGCCTCAGGCGTAACTGAGTGAGTCATGAGGGGCGTTGGCTGGGCACGAGAGGCCTTGACACAGAGACACAGCTTAGGAAATGTGTGGAGTCTGGAGAGAAGGTCAGAATTTGTGACACACAGGAACCTTAATTTTGTGAGAAATAGCTGGAATGCTACCATTGAAGGTGAATGATGGATGAGTGAATAAATGGTAAACCTCAGGTTTGCTTTCTTAGCACAACCAAGGTTTACCATCATTCATTCAACAAGTATTGAGCGCATAGGTGGTGCCTGGGCGTTGGTGAACCAGACAGACAAATTCCCCACCCTTCCAGAGCTAACAGTTGAGTGGGGGGAAATAAACCAAAACCAAGAAAACAAATGCTTAAAATACACAGGCTATGAAGGGAAAAGAAACTCAATGAAATAGGGAATGCGGTGGAGGTGGGGGCTTACTTTGGAAGAGTAGACGTCTGAACTGAGACCTGATGCGTGGGAAGGGTTGAGGCCTGAGACAGTGGATGGAGGCAGCACCTGGCCCCTGGGCAGGCGTGAGCTTCCTGTACTGGAGGAACCAGGAGACCCACCTGGCTGGAATTTAAGAAGTAGAGAGGACTATGAGAGGCAGAAGTAAAAGAGATTAGATTTCAACGTACAAAGAACATCATGTCCATGGTAGAAGGCTGTTGGAGGCTCACATTCCCCTTTGGCTGGCAGAGATCTGGAGGGGTTCACAGATAAAAGAAGGCTGTACTTAGTGACCACAATGGCCTGCAGATCCTACAAATCTACAGCTGTGTACAGTGGAGGAAACATGGATGCACCTCTGGGTTACAACCAGGCAGTGCAGAAGCTTGTGGAAGGGGAATGAACCAGGCAGCCCGGTACCAGCCACCAAGTCCCAGGGGCTGCCCTGTTGTGTACCTACCCAGCTCTGCAGAAATGGAAGAGAGGGGTTTGGTGTCAACAGATTCTTCCATACTAAATTCAGGGTTTGGGCCGTGGCCATCTATCCCATCGAGCCATTTGCCCCAGGTAGAATCCATATGTCCACAAGAACATCAGGGCTGCTGACCTTGGCTGCTGATCTACTTCTGGGGATCCTCAGAAGCAGGGCAGTGAGTCCAGTGGTCTGGCCACCTGAATGGTTTGGATTTCCTTTGCAATTTGTGCTGATACTTTAAGGGCACCTGATACCTGGGACCAGCCCATTATGATTGGGGTCATCAGAAGGCTGGTCAGTGACCTAGGTGATCTGGGATGGTGCTGACTCTCCTAGTATAAACCTAATCATGGCATCCTGTTGCTCTGGAGAAAAGACAAAATTCCTTCACAGGCTCTGGCCCCTTCCTGTCTCTCCAGGTTAACCACATCAGCTCTCCCTCCCTCTCTGGCCCCAACCACATTGGTCATATTTTAGTTCCTCCTACTTTCCATGCTTCTTCCTGCCACAGGACCTTTGCACATGCTTCTTCTATGTAGGAGACTCTTCTACTCTCTTTTTGTCCAATTACCTCCTCGTCATTCTTCAGAGTTCAGCTCAAAAGTCACCTCTCCCCTACTATACCTTCTATAGTACACTGTCAACTTGTCATGGTTACCATCTTATGTTTCTTCCAGTGATGGCTTGAGAAATGCCTCTCTTCTAGACTGTAAGTTCTATGAGGGCAGGGACTACATTAATTTTCCCTAGGGCCTCCCTATACAGTCTCTGAAACCTAAAGTGTTTAGTTAATACTTATTGAATGAAGGGACTTCCCTGGTGGCGCAGTGGTTAAGACTCTGCACTCCCAATGCAGGGGGCAGGGTTCGATCCCTGGTCAGGGAACTAGATCCCACTTGCATGCTGCAATTCAGAGTTTGCATGCCACAACTAAGGAGACCTTGAGCTGCAACTAAGGAGCCAGCGAGCTGCAACTAAGGAGCCCGCCTGCCACAACTAAGACCCAGAGTAACCAAATAAATAAAATAAAAAATACTTATGGAATGAATATGTAAAAGCGCCCCTCTGCACAGAGCTGTAGCCTCAGAGTGACCTGGACATCCCGGCCTCGCCAGGTGTGGGTGTTGTATCTGTAAACGGGCATCACCCTGAAGGCTTCTCTTTCCTACTGAACTGAAATGGAGTTGGCAGCTGCAGGAGTACAGACAGTGGCAACCATGGGCTTGTAATCCTGTATTGTACCACTTACATAAATTGGATTATTCCCAGTAGGTAGCTGCCCTCAAAGAGGTTAATAGCAGTGGGCTTCTGTGGGCCTTTCAGCTCTAGCCAGATCATTTGTTCATAAACGCAGACTGAGAGCCTGCTAGGGGCCCAGCGCTGTGCTTATGTAAGTGGTACTTGACCCCTGCCCTCAGAGAGGTTGTGGCCCTACCAGACAGACTGAGACACACTGGATTCAACTGCATGCATGCCCCTGCCATGCAGCGTTAGACAAGGTGCCTGGGACACGGGGTGAGGAGCTTGGAGGGGAGAGAGCCACAGACAGAAGGAATACAAAGAAATGAGGAAAGTGGACCTGAGTGGGAGGGAGCACTGAGGGGGTCAACACCCCTGCCTGCACCGCTGCTGGAGGTCAGAGAACAGGGGTGGTGGCGGGGGGAGTTAAAAATCCCTGCTTTGAAAGGGAGGCCTGGTGCTTGGGCCTGGCTGCCCCGGCCCCAGGGTGACTTCAGCTGCCTCCTTGCCCAGGTCTGTTGTGGGCATTCCCACCTGCGAGTGCCTGGTGCAGCTACAGCCCCGGCAGAGCTACACCATCTACGTGCGAGCCCTCAACGTGGGGGGCCCCAGCGCAAGGAGCGAGCCTGCTACAGTCCACACCACAGGTCTGTGACCCCCGCCGCATACTCTCTGGGCCCAAAGTGACCCCCTTGTAGCAGACCCAGGGCTGCTATGACTTCATTGTTAAATCGATAAATGTTCACTGATATGAACACATGGCAAATCAGGCTGGGAAGGGGCTCAGGGGTGATCAAAGCCCTGGGGTCCCATTTTACAGAAGGGGAGACCGAAGGCCCAAGTCATACAGCAATGGGGTGGCTGAGCAAGCATTAGAACTCAGGGTTTTTCTCCATGACCTTCAGGTGGACTAGAGGCTTGTCACACTGGACCTGGGTGGCCCAGAAAGCACATTTCACACAGGCTGAACACCACCCCTGGGACATGGTCTTTATGAAATTCCCAGGAAGAGCCATGGGCCATGGATTACCTCCCTGCTATTGGCCCAAACATCTCCTTACCCACAGGCCCAACGTAGCTCTGGATGCCTTAGTGGGTGCCCACATCCACGTCCAGCTCCCACCCCCTGCCCGCACTTGCCATCAGCAGGTCATGGAATCGTCACATCTCATGTTCAAGTCCTGAGTCAGCAGAGATAACACTAGAAACATTCCATGCATCTCCTGCTATCCCAGCACTGCCACGGCTCTGGGTTCTAAGCTTTGCTAAGGTGCGCTAAAGCCAGGTGGCTCTTCCCACACCTCACAGAGCAAGCCCAGCTCAGGCCAGCTGCAGACTGGGTGACAGGCAGGTAAGAAGCAGAAGGAGGGAGCCTGGGCCCAGGGCTCAGGGGACATCGTTCCTTTGGCTGGGATCTTTCACTGAGGGATGTAGGGTCATTTTGTCCTCATTTCCAATACCAGGAGGAAAGGTATGCGATTAGTCCCCACTTATGTTCCTTCCACAGAAATGTGAAAAACAAGTTACGTGGCTGCCGAAGGCGGTAGGGGTTAGGGCTGGGATTGGGACTCAGGTTTTTCTTTTATATTGTGATGGAACTTTCCTTTGGTTGATTGGCATTTCTAATTTCTTGTGCTGACTTGGTGTTTTGAAATGTCAAATTCTGGCTGTTTCGATAAAAGAGAACAGAGCAAAAGGTACAGTCAGCCCTTGGTTATTATTGTCTCTGAATTCCTTTGTTCAAATAATTTGTTAAGAGTGTATTTACAAAAAACTTGAATAAACATGAATCAGCAAAAGACATATCTATCCGTTCAAAAAACGATCCTTGTTTGGGCCTAGAGAGCAGGCAGTAAGGGCCATGCCTGTCAGCTGCAAGGTGGGAACCTGCCTCCCCCTGGTCCGTCCGCTCAGATAGCAAATGAAATTTCCAGGAGCATCGAATTGTGGAAATAAATGTGGACAGCTTGGGGCTTCCCTGGTGGTGCAGTGTTTAAGAATCTGCCCGCCAATGCAGGGGACACAGGTTCGATCCCTGATCTGGGAAGATCCCACATGCCACGGAGCAACTAAGCCCGTGCACCACAACTACTGAGCATGCGCTCTAGAGCCCGTGAGCCACAACTACTGAAGCCCGCGCGCCTAGACCCTGTGCTCTGTAACAAGACAAGCCACCGCAATGAGAAGCCCGCGCACCACAATGAAGAGTAGCCCCCGCTCGGTGCAACTAGAGAAAGCCCGTGCACAGCAACCAAGACCCAACGCAGCCAAAAAAGAAAAAAAAAAAAGTGAACAGCTTGATGGCGAGGCCTGAAGTAGACTTTGAAGCAATGAACATGACAGAATGGGAACTGAGGAGCTTGACTAAGAGACAATGATGGAGAATGAGTTACTATGTCCCTAAACAAAGGATTTTTTAAAAAACTAATTTCTTATTAAACCCATTCGGTACCTTTTTTTTTTTTTTTTTGATGTGCTTTGTTTTAACCATGACTTGGAGAGGGTTACAATCTCCTTCCTTCTCCCCAGCTGCCCTAATTGAAAGCTGAATGTGGAACTCTGCTAACCTTTGTCAAATTGATCGTTAAGAATTTCCTCAATTGCTATTCCTCTTGGCAAGTAGGTTAGAAATTCCTGTTCACCAGCAAGTATTTACAGCCTCCTATTTAAGGGCGCAGCCACTGGAATCAGAGGGGCTTGGGGTTTGAATTTGAGTTCTGTCATCTGCCAGCTGACTTCTCAACCACCCTGCACCTCAGTTTTCTTCTCTACAAGATGGAAATACTAACCCCTGGGTACTCGTAAGGAGTGAATGAGATAAGAGTTACCGCTTAGCTCAGTACTAGACTCACAGTAACCCCCAACACATGTTAACCGCCACGATTATTAGCATGAGGGTCACTACCACGCAAAGTCCAGGCTCACGTGTATCGTGCAGGAAGCTGAGCCGGCCATGCGTGGTGAAGCCTCGGCCCACACGGAGCGCAAAGTGGAGAAAGCAGAGGAGTGACTGGCTGTTGGGGGTGGTGTGTGTCTGTGTGCTTCCTCCCCTCGCAGGCAGCTACTTTCGCCTGAACGAGCACACCTGCCATCCCTGGCTGACCGTTTCTGAAGATGGGCTTACAGTGGTACGAAGTGAGAGGAAAGCCCCCGCCAGGGAGCCGCCCCCCAGCGACACCCGCTTTACCAGGTACTGTATCAGCCCCTCACCCACCTGAACAGTCTGTGAACCAGCCTAATACATGCTGTTATTCGGGCAAAGTTGGATTATGACACATGCAGCCTTGAAGGGGGCTTCAGGCTCACTCCAAGAAATGAGTGAGGGGGAGGGGATGGTGGGGAGCGGAGGCTGGGGAGAGGGGAGTAGGGGGTCTGGCTGGTGCCAGCAGAGGAGACGTGTTGTGGCCTCTGAGGTGGAGTCCTGGGCTCCCAGGGCTGGAGGGTCACACCGTCAGGCCGTGAGAGAGCAGCAAGGACCCAGGTCCCCCAGTGCTTGGCCCAGAGCTCTCTCTCCCACACTGTGATACTATCTAACAAAAGCCCTGGTGAAAAACCAGCCCAAAGCTGGTAGAGGGAATGGTGGTCGTGCTACTGCACGACCTGAGAGAGGGCCGTCCATCAAAGATGCGCCTTGTCTGTCTGGATCTGCGCTATCTCCAGAGCTTAGTACTCAAGATCAAAATGATGTATTTGTAACTCATTTCTTTCCAAATGCTTAAAGAAGACTTAAAATAGGGGGCAAGGGACTTCCCTGGCGGTCCAGTGGTTAAGACTTCACTTTACAATGCAGGGGGTGCGTGTTCGATCCCTGATTGGGGAGCTAAGATCCCACATGCCTCGTGACCAAAACAAAACCAAAAGAAATAAAGAAAACAGAAAAAATATTGTAACAAATTCAATATAGACTTTAAAAATGGTCCACATCAAAAAAAATCTAAAAAAAAAAAACGGGGCAAATATGCCCTACTGAAATAGAAAAATCACAGCGATAGATGAAAAAAAAAGAACATAGCTTAACTTCAAGGGCTAATTTCTGTTTCCAAGATTAAACATTAAACACAGCTCTTAGCTTCCTGGTAATCAGGATGAAAAGAATTCTCGGTGGGTTGGTCTTAGAGTCAGGAGGATCTTAAAAGGAAGGAAAGGACTCTCTTAGAGGGGCCAGAGGGGCCACCGATGGAAAACTGCATCCAGCCTCCCTGCCTGGGTCCTGGACTGTCCTGCAGCCGACACTTCCTCTGACACTCGCTCCCTGCTGGCCTTCTTACTGCATGTGTGTTACATACCTACTATATGTAAGTGTTAGCGTGTGACAGCAGAACAGCACACAGTACAGTGGAACACAACTTTACCCTTTCCTGCCTCTGTCCACTCAACCCAGGGTTGGGGGGCACAGAGAGGATTAAGAAGCAAAAAAGTCCTTACCTGCGTTAAAAAAACAGAATGCAACTGATCAAATCTTAAAGAGCTTATTGGCTTTTTTTCAATAATTCATGAGTTGGGCAGCCTCTAATCTACAGCATTTCTATGGTGGGTCTCCTTCATATGTGGTCCTCTGAAAACGCACACCTTTGACCAGGCCACTGCTACTTCACTCTTTGTGTGGATTATAAGACAGCTCTCTGGGTAGACACAGCCTCAAGCATCTTCAGCTTCAACCCTTTGGTGTTGCACTACAAGTTGCAAAACCAGTTTTTGGCCATGTCTTTTGAAAGTCCTGTGTAGGTGGTCCAGCATCTCATATTGTAATATGGGAGTACTTACCACCTACTGTTCCGGTCTTGGCTTTTGGGGTTCCAGCCAAGCTGAGTTAGAGTCCCATTTTAATATCCTGTTACCAGTACATCTGTTGACCCATGAAACAATGTGCTGTGTGCTGGGGGTAAAGAGACAAAGATAGTCCCTGGGCCTCCCTACTGGCGCAGTGGTTAGGAATCCGCCTGCTAATGCAGGAGACACGGGTTCGTGTCCCGGTCCGGGACGATCCCACATGCCACGGAGC
>NW_020838009.1:8520393-8622225 GCF_003676395.1 Aethalodelphis obliquidens
TTTTTTTTTTTTTTGCCACGCCTTGTGGCATGTGGAATCTTAGTTCTCCAGTCAGGTACCGAACCCACACCCCCTGCAGTGGAAGCGCAGAGTCTTAACCTCTGGACCACCAGGGAAGTCCTCAATCCAAGAATCTTTCTTCATGAACAAGTGAACCAAACCTTTTTGTTACTATAAAAGTCCAATCACTGTAAAAAGCAAACAGAACCTTTTCTATTGGCTTGTCTCCTCCTCACCTATAACCAGCAGTATAATAATCCTCTTCTAATCTTCAGCATCAGTCAAGTGAGCTTTGATAGTTAGGGCCATGCTGCTTTACAAGTGGGTGTTCAAACACCTGCCTCCATGCTTCTAGACCACCTACTGACTGACCCCAGCAGCTGGTGTCACTCACCTGCACAGCCAGGCTTGGGTCACCCCAAATCACAGATGCTTCTACTTTCTAAAACCAGGTGTGTTGCTGTCATGGGAAACCTAATTCCAGTCCGAGGGCGCCATTACTGGGAGGTGGAGGTGGACGAGTGTTTGGATTACACGGTGGGTGTGGCCTTTGAAGATGTCCCTAAACAGGAAGACCTGGGAGCAAACCGCCTCTCCTGGTGCATGAGGCACACATTTGCATCATCAAGGTAAGGTGAAATCTGGATACCCAAGATTAAAAGGTGCTTTGAAAAGAACAGAGCGAGAGGTTTCCACTAGTAGTAACTAAGGCCCACGTTATGTTTTCTAAAATATGCTAAGATATTTCAGGACTCATTTCCAGCCCCCTTCCCTAAAGTCCAGATGGAAAGAGAAAGCAGCTCTGGGTACTTCCAATAAAATAGCTAAAATTCATGGAGTACTTATTCTACGCTAAGCACTGTTCTACACTCTTACACATACTATCTGGTTTACTTCCCACAATTGTATTATCCCATTTTAAAGATAAGAAAGCTATGCCCCACAGCAGTTCAATAATCCAACCAGCATGGATTCAGAGCTTGGATTCAAACCCAGGCAGTCTGGCTCCAAAGACAGCATTCTTCACCACTAAGTGATTGGTTTTGCATTTATGTTCAACTTCATTGTTACTAAATGAATAGTTTGATTTGAAGCCCCAATTCCATCTTTTTTAGTAGATGTGGGCAGAGGCTTAATGGTTATGGTTAATTCCGGTTTGCTTCTGTCGCTAAGCATTCTATCCCCTACTGGAGTAGTTCCATAAAGCTGGGAAAATCCATGAGGCCCAGGCCAGTAGACATTTCGGACTTAGAAGGCCATGGGTGCAACCACTCTCCATCTCAAAAACTGCAAAAATTTTTACTACACCAGTTTCCCAGTACCGTGGGTACTATGGGGCCTCTGATCCTCGACTTGCTGAATCCTATTAATGTTTCATCCAATGTTTTGTGCCCAGGAGCCTCCATCGTGGTTAGTTAAATGTTGTCATGCCTAAGCAAAGGTGAGAAGAGCAACTTTCCTCCTGTAAGATATTAAGACTAAAATCAGCTCTGCTAAACCTCAGACCCAGCTTGAGGAATGAAAGAAATCCCGTTCACTGAGCCACATACTGTTTTTGGATATTCTGCCTGAAGTAAGACTAAAAAAATCAGTCTCCTCTCCTAGTCGGTTAAGAACAAGGGGCAGGGAACAACTGAAGGCACATACAGGATGAGGAGGAGTCTGTGTGGAGTGGGAGAGGTGAGGTTAAAAGACAGAAGGGTGGGAACACAAGACAGAGTGAAAAAGGAAGGGCGAAAAGCCCCGTGCTAGAGCAGAAGTTTGTAGTCCCACCTTGGAAAGATGTCCGGGGAAGGGGGGTGGGTGGTGGTATTTGTGTGTGTCTCTTAACAGTGGAGGACTCGTGTTTTTTGGTTCATAGTCTTAGACTCTATTGGTGGTGAGAGGGAAAGTAGAGGGAAGGGCTCATTCAGTTTCTGTTGACTGCTCAGTTAAGAAAAAAACAAGATGAACTGGGATGGAAAGAGGCTGGTTTGTTCCGACACATCTGGATCATATTCTAAGCGTTCACCCCAGCCATGTGGACCAGCATGCTGGCACAGAGAACCTCAAACATCAATAGGGGGCAGAGCTAGGAAATTCCTGTGGCCGCCTTTGGTTTCAGCCATTTTCAAAGCACAAAGAAGTACCCTCCCTTCATGAGAGGGTGCTGGTGCTATACAATACTGAGTGGTGACAGGCCCCCAGGTGCCCCCCTTAGTTTGAAAGTTTAGGAAAGGGATGGCTCAGGGTACTTGTGCACAGATTATACCAAAAGCCCCAATTTATTACATGAAAGATCATGAGGTTTCCTGTTTCAAATGTCTTTATTACAAGGGATTTACACATCTCAACCTTGAAATCCACATTTTTAAACGTATTTCTATACAAATTTTGATGCATTATGAGTTTATGATACTGTATGTTAAGTTTCTGCAGTTAAGTGGCTGCTCAAAAACAGAGTTTTGAAATATAAGTTTCTTAGGACACGTTTTAGAAAAGAGATACATAGTTTGAGAAATGGCCTGTTACTTTGATAGTCATTTAATAAAAGAAAATGATATAATTATAGGAGTATTTGAAAATTGAAAATGTTCTGTAAACAGCCCATCTACAGAATTTCTGAAGCTTTGTTATATCAACGTTTAATCTTTAGGCATAAGTATGAATTTCTACACAACAAGATGACTCCAGATATAAGGATAACAGTTTCCCCAAGGAAGATTGGAATTCTATTAGACTATGAAAATTCAAAACTGTCATTTTTCAACGTGGACATTTCTCAGCATCTGTACACGTTCAGTTGTCAGCTTCACCTATTTGTGCATCCCTGTTTTTCTTTGGAAAAGCCTGGATGTCTAAAGATACACAATGGCATTTCAATGCCAAAGTGCGTCACTTTCTATTAGACCCTTCGGATGCCCAGCTTCCTGTCTCTTTTCTGTACCTACCCCTCTCCCAGCCACTCACGCCTCAGCTGCCTGAACTTGGCATTCAAGCACCATGCACCCAGCTCATCATTTATGGTTCATGTTGTTTATCTGCCAGACTGTTGTGGGGGCATTCATTTCACCTGACTTGGATCCTGTGTGCTGCCACCTGTGTGATGCTAGGTTAGTCAGTTCTGGCTGTAAAATGACGGCTCAGACTAAATGAACTCAAAGGTCTCTCAGGTTGTCAAACTGTATTGGTCTATCTGTGTATATGCAAAGTATCTGAGTCCCCAAGGCCTACAGAGCTTGGGGGAGAAGGAGGGAAGTGATACATAAGTGTTAGTGGCTCTAGGCGCCCCAGCACTTGTGACATTTCATTAGTCAGCCAAGAACAGGCGTAAGAAGGCAGGAGGCCACCCACAAAGAGAACCAGGGTAGCCACGTGCCGTGCTCAGCAGCCTTCTCCTCTCCTGTTTTCCCAGTAGTCAGTGGCACTCCGGTGAGCTTTCTCCCACCGAACACTGTTTCTAAAAACCTCCTCCTCTACTTCATGGTACTTACCCTCTTTAATTTTGAAATGATCTTTGTAACACCTAATTCCATGAAGGCAGGACAGTATCTGTCTTGTTCATCACTCAATCCCCAAGGGCTAACACGTGCACACCAAATACTTGTTTCATCCAGCCACTGCTCTTCGGCCTCTCACTGCTCTCCATATGAGGGCTGGCAGGGCTTGTTCAAACTATAGCAGAAGACCTATGGCAGGAGAGGGACAAACCTGAGGGGGGGCAGTATGAAGCAAGAGAGGGGCAACTGTGGCTAGATGGCAAGACTGGTAAAAATGCAACATTACCTACTACTACATGCTTCCTGGTGTCACACAGCAGCCTACACATAAATAATAATAAATGTGTTGCTTTCACTATGCGCACGTTTGGGGTAGGGGGGCTAAGGTCTGGTAAAAAATAGACAACAGTTGCAACTGATTCTAGGAACTGTCCTATAATGTAAAGAGAACCAGATTTGAAATCAGAAGACCCGAGTTTGATTGCTATTTTGTAGCGACTCTGCGACCACTGAAAAGTCACATTGTCTCCCTGAGCTCTGTTTCTCTTTAAACAAAGAGAAAAATAATATTTGTCTTCTAGGATGGGAGATTTAATGACAAACATGAGAATGCATCACAGTGTATGACATATAGCAAATGCACAACAATCTTTTAAGAGAAAACATCAGTCCACCAAGTGCAAAGCTGGGCCCTGGTAGGAGAGGTGGTCTCTAGCCAGCACCTTTGGGCATCCTGCCTCACTGGTCTCATGCCATTTTGTGACCTCGATGCCCAGCTCCCTTGGCTGCATTTCTGGTTCTCCAGTTCAAGTTTCCAGTTGCCACTTAAAGCTCTGCACACATAGCATTTTCATGCTTACCAGTCAAGATGCAGAGTAAATGACTCCACCTGTAAAGCAATTCTCAGGGACAATTTAGTATTGTGCCCTGTAGATGCTTCTCTAAACATATATGCCCCTGATCTCATCACTTAAAGTTTTATGTTAACTGAAAAATCTTACACTTTAAAGATTTTCACTTTCATGTTTCCCAGTACACTCAAAGTCTGACACAAGGAGCACCTCGTCTCCTATCTCAAAACTCTGCCTATTGGTATAAACAGAAGTTCAGATTCTTGAATTCACAACTCAACTTGAAAATCTTAAAGCTCGTTACAAACACACACACACACCCCTCTGCCCTACCAACCTGGATCACTACCCTTATATAAGGAAGATACAACCAAAGCAAGCACAGAGATGGTTCAAGTTACAAACAATTAAAATATATGTGTGTATTATCAAAAATGTTATCAGCTACTAAAAAAGAAACTACTGAGTAGGAAGTAGGACATCACAGATAAAGTCTGAATTCAGGATTCTAATAGGCTTTATTTCACATGTAATATAACATGGATAAAAACTAGGCATCTATAAGGTTCTAATAAAATTTTATTTGATCAAGAAAAAAATGGTGTAGAAATAGCTTTGATTTTTTAAATCCACTTAATCTAAATAAGGCAGATGACCAACTTCAAGCATCACAATTATTCAGCATAAAGAACCTTTCTTTAAACATGTTTCTCATCTTCCACAAGAAAAAAAAGTCTAGAAAAAAACCAAAACAAAACTTTTGTTTTTTGTAACATATTCTAGTTCCTTAAAATGCCAAGAACAATCTGCTGGAACTAAATTTCAATAAGGGGCAGGATTTACCTCAAGGCCATGTTCACCTGCAACCTGCTGATAAATCTGTTAAAAAACAAAACAGAAAAAGATTTTTTTAAAAAAATCAGACCATTGTAGCCACAATCCCTCATACTGGGCAAAAGATACCAAAATCTGTTCTTTTCTTAGCTTTACCTATATCACTTTATAACTCTTGAGCAAGTTATTAACATAATCTTTGGCTTCCCCACCTTAACAAAGGGGAAAGAGAATATGTAAAACCACCACAGAATCCTGGTGTAAAGTAACACGGGTTTAATAATTCAAAGTACTCAGAATTTAAGGCACCTTTATTAGATGAGATTGTAAAGCTGGTTAGAGACTTGGGATACAAAATGACACTGGTTTCTGGTAAAATTAAATTGCCTTTTATTTGGAAAAGTGTATGTTTAATAACTGACTTCCTGCTGATTCAAACAATATGCACATATTGTACATATTGTACACATGCAATAAAGTAATTTCTGAAGCATGTGCTTGGTCATCAATTTGCTCTTCTCATCCTCCAAAATGTGTTAAAATCTTACGTGGCTCACACAGTAGCAGCTGCCCCCAGCACAATTCACCATGATGTGGCATTCTGTAAATGAGACTAGGCTGGTCTCTATCCAAGGTTTAGCTACCAGAAGACTTCCTGGGTCTTCCCTGGTGGCACAGTGGTTAAGAATCCGCCTGCCAATGCAGGGGACAAGGGTTCGAGCCCTGGTCTGGGAAGATCCCACGTGCCGCGGAGCAACTGAGCCCGTGCGCAACTACTGAGCCCGCGTGCCATCATTACTGAAGCTTGCACACCTAGAGCCCGTGCTCCTCAACAAGAGAACCCACCGCAATGAGAAGCCCATGCACCACAACAAAGAGTAGCCCTCACTCGCCGCAACTAGAGAAAGCCTACATGCAGCAATGAAGACTCAACACAGCCAGAAGTTAATTAATTAAAAAAAAAAAAAGACTTCCTGGACCCTATGAAGACTGTACTACAGGAAAGGTCCTCTCCTCCACTTTCCTAACCAACTTCTCCAACTTCTAGTCACCTTCCTATCAATTAGAGTAAGATTCTCATGGGTTCACTATGTCTTTCTTCACCCTGACTCATCTATAAATTCACTACTCCTATTTTCTATAGTAAGACAATAGAAAGTGTATAACTGCTGTTGGTAGATAAGTAGGTCTTGAATTCAGTTTGCAAACAAGACCTGTTCTATCTACCTTTTCATTTAGGAGGCTAAAAGCAGAGTCAGCTTGACTTCAAGGACTCTAATTTCTTAGTCTCCAGAAGAACATGACAAGTCCAGCTTTTAAAACACTGTCCTCTAGCATGTCAAGATATTGAGGGAATGGTAATCTATTACTTTTATAACTTCAACCTTTAAGAGATTTGAACTCTTGCATATGCTTGCTTCATGGCAACCAACGCTTAATGAATCTAAATGCAAGGTAACAGTTTGTGGGCTTCCCTGGTGGCACAGTGGTTGAGAATCCGCCGGTCAATGAAAGGACACGGGTTTGAGCCCTGGTCCGGGAAAATCCCACATGCCATGGAGCAACTAAGCCCGTGCGCCACAACTACTGAGCCTGCGCTCTAGAGCCCGTGAGCCACAACTACTAAGACTGCGTGCCTAGAGCCCATGCTCCGCAACAAGAGAAGCCACCACAATGAGAAGCCCGCGCACCGCAACAAAAGGTAGCCCCCCGCTCGCCACAGCTGGAGAAAGCCCGCGCGCAGCGAAGACCCAACGCAGCCAAAAAAAAAAAAAAAAAAGATAACAGTTTGTGATTTGCAAAGATTGCACCCAGTCAACATCTTTTCTGTCAGTTAGGAAGTCTCCCGGAAGGAGCGTAACCATGAGTTGGGCACAGCTATGCCCCAAGTTAGTAAAATGTCCCAAATATTTTAGAAATGCTACTGAACAGGGGCTAGTTCATGTCTTTCTACTTCAGGGCTTGTTTTCTGCTATTCCCCAATCCCAGAAAAAAATTAAGCCCAACTAATTAATTGCTTTTTCTTCATTTTTCCCACACATTGATAGATTCAGGTTTTTCTGCTCTATTTCCACCTCACTCAAATCCTGGTAGAATTAAACTATCATTTATTTGAGTTATGCAAATTCAACTAAACAGTTTGCAGCTGATTAAAACAACATGCAGTCATTCAGACATAACCGGTAAAAATGTTTTTATACAATGAACTTGGATTCTAACCTTGCTGTCTCCCCTGTGCTCATTCCTAAGCCTAAATGTGGGTCTCTTCTTTGAAAGCAGCTTACGACATGTCCTTATATTCAAATAGACTGTACTGGAGACAAGAATATAATCCACTCACTGGGAAAGAATCCAACCAACATAGCTGAGATTTCCCAGCTATGCATTTAAACAAAGCAGGAACTTACTTTTTACAAATGGATTTACTGAGTACACACATCACTTCTTGGTAAAGCCATCCTATTATTCGGCCACACAGAAAGATTTCTACCCTCTGACTTCCCTTTATATCCCAAATACCCATCCAATTAAGGGGGAGGGGGCAGTGAGAGAGAAGGAAAACAAGAGAAGCACGATCCAAAAATAAGGAAAGAGCTCTGGAAAAGACACTTGATAGTGTCTTTTGTACAATTTATAAACCAGCCACAGATTCCTGGGAATCTGGAATGAACACCACCCCCAGCTCCTGGCCCACCCAAGTAATGCCTGTATAAAAGTTACTTCTTAGAAGCACTGCTTAATTCCTCCCTCTCCCAGGCTAAGTTCCACATACTCACCTCCTTCAGAATACTTAAGTGGCTTTAGTGCCACCATGACCTGTGTCTACTCCGCTTGACAGTAAGCAAATCAAAGGCAGGAACTGTGCCTTCATAATCTCTGAATGATCAGAACATGGAAACAACAGTGTTCTGCTTTCAAAGAGCTTATATATCTGAAAAGAAAAGGAGACATCAAATTGTCTTCCAAATTAAAAGAAAAGCCTCTTTATTAGAAAGTAGCTTTCAAATCTGTGTGTACTGGTATGAGCAGGGGGAGTACTTCTCAACCTTTCTTCTGTTCCAATACACCTGAGGGATCTAATACATAATCCCATTAGTTAGCAGTGCGCCAGGGTGACTTCTAATATAGGCAGAGTGGGAGGGGCTTAGAAGAATCTAGGGGGTGGGGAAGATGTGTGTGGCCTAGAAAGCTCCTCCCCATGACTGCAAGAGCTCTTTGACACATTTAATATTATAGTTTTGACTACTCTTAATTAAGAGAGCCCAAAGGTCTACAATATGTTTACTTAAAATGCTCTGAAACATAAATTTGGTTCATATCCTCTGGAGGCTGGTGAGTGGAAGCTACCCCCTCGGCCCTGAGCTTGACAGATGTTCTGATATCACAGCACAACAGGACTCTGGCTCTCTGCTGGTCTTAGAATCTAAGACTTTGATGGAGGAAGTTATATGCCGTTGAGGTAATGAAAAATTTAGGGACTTACAAAGATCACAGGCGATTCCTTCTCAAATGTTGTGTCCTTTTTTTTTTTTTTTTAATACTTTTTTTTTTTTTGGCTATGCAGCACGGCCTGTGAGATTTTAGTTCCCCGACCAGGGATCAAACCCGTGCCCCCTGCAGTGGAAGCATGGAGCCCTAACCACTGGACAGCCAGGAAATTCCTTTAAGTGTCTTTAAAAAACCATTTTATGGGAAAGATGTCCTCACAAGTAATACAAAGTAACAATTACAGTAGCTCAATGCCAAACAACAGCTCCACTCCCTGAGACAACCTTGGCCAAATTTATGTGATACCCGCAGGGTGAAAAATCAGAAGGAGGCACTCCTCATTACTGAAATCTCATCCTTTCCTAAAAAGTTGATGGCTGGCTAGAATTTTCAGGTGGGATCCTATGTTTCACTCCTTTAAAGCAGAAAAATATGTTCCCAGCCCTTCAGAGAACTTCAAGCCAATTTCCCCAAAATAACCACATATAACTGTCAAAGATTTCTGCAAAAGAGAAGGTGTTTTAAACACCAATTACCTACTTATGTAATAACTATGAACTCAGTATAATTCCAGGAGAAATTATAGAAATATAAGACTGTCCCTGTTATTCCTTTTTTTTTTCCAGTACGCGGGCCTCTCACTGTTGTGGCCTCTCCCGTTGCAGAGCACAGGCTCCCGACGCACAGGCTCAGCGGCCATGGCTCACGGGCCTAGCCGCTCCGCGGCATGTGGGATCTTCCCGGACCGGGGCACGAACTCGTGTCCCCTGCATCGGCAGTTGGACTCTCAACCACTGCGCCACCAGGGAAGCCCCTTGTTATTCCATTTTTAAGGTGATACTTCTGCTTATGTCACAATCACTTGCTACAGCAATCATCTAAAATTTTTTTGAAACATTTGTATAGAGCAGTTATTCTTAAAAGTCTGGTCCCTGTGAGGGCCCCTGAGATCCTTTCACTCTAACAACAGAATGTGTGCTTATATATTCTTGTGTTTAAAGACACCTCTCAGTTTTTAATTTCTAATACCATAAATACTGATATATATATAACACACATAAATGAGAGCTCTTTGGAATCCTCAATAATTTGTAAGGGAGTCCCAAGAGCAAAAAGTTTGAAAATAATTTATATAGAGTAACAGTGGGTCCCTCACAATGAACATCTAGTTGAATGAGTTTCTCAGTGGAAAGACTTCCCCTGTGTGATGCTAACAGTTTTCAATATTTGCTAATGTTCAGGTTGTTTTCTAGACCTCTTAGGCTTTCCCACGTTCCTACAAGACATTTCCACCTAATAATATGGAAAAGATGAGAGAGAACGCACAATACTTTTAAAGAGCACGAGCACTAAGTGCAGTATTACTTATGCAGACAGCTGAGGTGTGACTGCAATGCCCTCTACAGCATCTGCCCTGGACTTGCGGGCAACTTACGAGTTCTTTATAGCTAGTTTCTGATTCAGACAGTGTTTTGAGTAAACACTTCCACAGATTGTTACAGTAAATATTCATAGTGAGAACTCAAATAGTTAGTGATAAGTCTTCCAAGGTGAGCATATACCTATGAACACCAGGCCTTTCTGTGTAAAGGTATGTAAGAGGTACGCAAAGTTTCATCTTCACGTTTTGTTACTACACATATGTTCCTGAATAGGAAATGATAGATGCATCTACATCTATAGAGTATCTAAAATGTAAATAAATGACAGTTCTAACTCCTGACACATAGTGACTTTGCCTTTGATGGATTCATACTGCACCTAAATGTACACCACCACCCTCTTCACTCCTGCTCACTTCCCCCCAAAAAGACTTGTTCAGCAATCCAAAGAGATGGTATGGTGTGGAGGAAAGAATTCTGGGTTGGAAATGAAGAAATGTCACTTCTAGTCCCATCTCTATCACTAACAACCTGTGTTACTTTCAGCCTGTCTCCTCTCAAAGACTGAGCTTCAATTTAAGATGAAAGGAGGGGGGACTTCCCTGGTGGTGCAGTGGTTGGGAATCAGCCTGTCGGTGCGGTGGACGCGGGTTCGAGCCCTGGTCCGGGAAGACCCCACATGCCGCGGGGCAGCTGGGCCCGTGCGCCACAGCTACTGAGCCTGCTCTCCGGAGCCTGTGAGCCACAACTACTGAGGCCCGCGGGCCTGGAGCCGATGCTCCGCAGCGAGAGGCCGCTGCACTGAGTAGCCCACGCACCGCAGGGAGGAGTGGCCCCCGCTCGCGCAACTAGAGAGAGCTCGTGCACAGCAGGAAGGACCTAATGCAGCCAAAAACAAACAAACAAACAAATAAATAAATAAAAGATGAAAGAACGGGTATGGTTCTACCTCTAATACCAAGTGACTTCGCTGGCCGATTCAGGAAGCTTAAAACTTACCAACTGTGAGTGTACTTTTTCAAATTAATGCAACAGGCGCTGCTGCCTCAAGCAGGAATCATCGATTATGAAAGTCTGGGTTTGTATAGACCTTCACGTTGCATACCTTCCTCAACACAGGATAGCGCCCATGGGAAATTTCACCTACTGAATTTTTTTCTTAAACTGCATTCTGAGTGTGGATTTCTCCCTTTCACATCTATCCCCACGACAGCTCCGTGAGCTACCAAGCTCGTTTTTCAGACGAGGTCCAGAAAGCGGAGGACGATGACTTAGTAATGAGACCTAGGTCGCCGGTAGCGCTGACACGGCGACAGATACACCGACCCCTCACCTCTACTCCGGTTCCCCTCCGCGTCTCCTGAAGCCCGACACTCCAGCCAGCCTGCCTACAAGGACGCTGTTGTCATCCGCCTCGCCGGGTGGCCGGAGATCGGCCTTACTTTACGTGCCAGAAGACGCCTGCTCTCCGGTGTCCGATCTCGGCGGCAACTCCTTTCTTCTTCCGGCGGAAAAGAGCTCTTTCCGCTTTCCGGGGCGCCGGGAGGAAGTCCCGCCCCACGCAGTAGCGTGGGGTGGTGCGTCGGGTCGAGGCGCCGTGCGCAGGCGCGGAGAGAACTAAGTGGTTGACGCTTTCTGGGAGGGATGCCGTACGCCCGGTAGGGTGGTCTAGAGCAGCTAGGGACGCGGGTTGTGGGAGGGGTGGGTTTGTTGCTGGGTCCACGGCCAGAGAGGCCTGGGAGTCGTTCAGTGGGGCTTGAGAGAGCGGGTTGGAGACTCCATCTATTCAGAAAACAACCCACTTCTCCCACGGGGATCCTCCGGGGAATCGAGGCCCACTACCCCCCACAACTGCCCGTGTTTCTGGCCTTGCTCCACTTGCCCCTTGCTGTATTTAGTTTCTTACTGTCTTTCGTTTATCTGTGTAGCCCCGTATCTTGCCGCATTAATGGCTACCATTTGCTGAACGTTGGCTGTGCATCTCACAGCAGTAGCTCATAAGCGCCTGGTAATTCTTGATTAGTAGGACTGTTGAAGCTCACTCATTCCTTTACCACCGCCGGGATTGAGCGTCTACGTAGTCCTGGGCTGGTCTATGGATATGGCAGTCTTTGGGTTGGGAAGGTAAATTAGAAATTAAAATTGCTGTTGTCTTAGTTTCCTAGGGCTGTCATAACGGAGTGACACCCATTGGGTGCCTTAAAACAACAGGTATTTATTTTCTCACAGTTCTGGAGGCTGGAAGTCCGAAATAAAGGTGTCAGCAGAATCATGTTTCCTCTGAGACTAGGTAAAACCCTTCCTTGCCCCTTCTTAGTTGCTGGTGCTGTCCAGCAATCCTTGGTGTTCTTTGGCTTGTACCTGCCTTCCTCCAGTCTCTTAACTCTTTTCTCATGTTGTGGTCTGTGTCTCATCTCTTAAAAGAACACTAGTCCCGTTGGATAAAGGGCCCATCCTACTCCAGTATGACCTGATCTTAACTAACTACATCTACAATGACACTACTTCCAGATAAAGTCACATTCTAAGCTCCAGGAAGGACATGAATGGGGTGGGGGTGGGGGGAATGTGACACTGTACAACCCAGTATAGCTGTCAAAGAGCTTAAGAAGTAGGCAAGCCAAACGCTGACGATAAATAGCTGTAGTACAAGTGAATTCAAATATAATTTCATTGGATCTGAGAACTTTTCATGGACATTTGGTCTATCCCCTTGATAGGTGGGTATGATTTGGATGTGCCATCATAGACCATCATAGACAGCATGCTAGGCAGACAGACATCACAGACAAGCACAGGTTGGAATGTAAAAAGAAGTTAGGTTAAAGCAGGAGGGATCTTGAATACAGGCTGGAGTTTGGAGTCTGTTTTGTATACAAAATGAATAAATTGAGTGCAGGGGAGTTGTGTTTTGAAGATTAATTAGCAGCTTGGGCCAGACTTACTTTGTGTTACTTATTCCAGCTTAAGAAGTCGTATACCCTATCCTCTGAGCATATCCTGTGCTTTTTCATCCTGGTGTCCCTGATCATGCTGTCCTTTATTCCTGGAATGCTACTTTCAAGCTGCATGATTTTTGCTTGTTGATTTTTTTTGTCATGGAAATTGTGGTGTGAAATGAGGTGGGGGAGGAGAGTTGTTCAACTTTAAAAAAATGTTTTTAATTGAAGTATAGTTGACTTACAATGTTCTGTTAGTTTCAGGTGTACAGCAAAGTGATTAATATGTATATTCATGTATTCTTTTTCAGATTCTTTTCTACTGTAGGTTATTACAAGATACTGAATATAGTTCTCTGTGCTATACAGTAGGTCCTTGTTGTTTACCTATTTTATATATAGTAGCAGTGTGTATGTTAATCCCAACCTCCTAATGTATCCTTCCCCCCCCTTTCCCCTTTGGTAATCATAGATTTGTTTTCTATGTCTGTGTCTATTTCTCTTTTGTAAATAAGTTCATTTGTATCAGTTTTTTAGATTCCACATATAAGTGATATCATATAATATTTGTCTTTCTCTGTCAGACTGACTTCACTTAGTATGATAATCTCTAAGTCTATCCATGTTGCTGCCACACATGACGTTATTTCATTCTTTTTTATGGCTGAGTAATATTCCATAGGTATATGTGTGTGTGTGTGTGTGTGTGTGTGTGTGTGTGTGTGTGTGTGTATATATATATATGCCACATCTTCTTTATCCATTCATCTGTCAACGGGCATTTAGGTTGCTTCCATGTCTTGGCTATTATAAATAGTGCTGCTGTGAACATTGGGGTGCATGTATCTTTTAGAATCAGAGTTTTTGACTTTTCCAGATATATGCCCAGGAGTGGGATTGCTGGATCATATGGTAACTCTATCTTTAGTTTTTTAAGGAACCTCCAGACTGTTCTCCATAGTGGCTGCACCAATTTACATTCCCACCAACAGTATAGGAGGGTTCCCTTTTCTCCATACCCTCTCCAGCATTTATGATTTGTAGACTTTTTGATGATGGCCATTCTGACCTATGTGAAGTGATACCTCATTGTAGTTCAACTTATTTTGTATTGTTAGCATCCCCCTGATAGAAAAACCTGATAAATACAGCACAAGGGGAAGAAAAAAAAATGCTAGAGACCAAACTCACATAGATACAAAGCTGTAAAGTAAAATATTAGCAAATTCAATCTTGCACTTCATTTGGAACAAGAAAGCACTTATGAAATGATATAATATTAGAAAATCTGGGACTTCCCTGGTGGTCCAGTGGTTAAGACTCTGCCTTCCAATGCAGGAGGCATGGGTTTGATCCCTGGTCGGGGAACTAAGATCCCACATGCCGCGGGGTGTGGCCAAAAACTGAAAACAACAAGAAAAAGAAAGAAAAGAAAATCTGTTGCTATAAATCATTTGTATAGTTTAGAGGTTTAAAAACTGTATGATCATCTCAACTGATAAAATGTTCTCTGAAAAAATTCAGTATCTACTTAAAAGACTTTCAGCAGAATTGGAATGGATAAATAACAGTTGATAAAAGGCACCATAAATCTATAGTAAATATTGTACAGAATGATGAAACATTAGAGAAATTCCCATTAAAGTCAGGGAAAAATGGATACCCACTTTCACTGCTAATTTCAGCATGGTGTTAGATTTTCTAGCCAACGCAACAAAACAAGAAAAAGATAAAAAAGATTAGGAAAGGAAGAAGCAAAAATATTATTTTCAGATGATGTGATTTTCTCTCTAGAAAATGCAGGAGAATGAAATGACAAACTGTTAGAACTAATTAAATGGTTCAGCAAAGTGGCTAAATCAACATATAAAAACTTAAAATTTTCTTACATACCAGTAATAAAATAGAAAAAAAGGAACCTGTCAGAATACACTGAGCAAAAGATGTACAAGAATATTATGGGAAATATGAAATATTATTGAAAGACATGAAAAACCTAAGTAAATGGAGATTTTCATGTTCCAGGATGAGAAAATTCAGTGTATTAAAGATAAAAGTTTATGACAAAAATTTTTGAAACAGTGCCTATCAAAATACTGATAGGCTCTTCAAATAACTTTATTTGGTCAAAGTATATTATTCTTTTGATACACTCCTAAGTGTCATTTATTGATACTTTATTTAGAATATATCTCATTAGTGAGATTGGTATGTAGGTTTTTTTGGTACTATGTTAATTGTATGTTGGTATTTAAAATTATATGAGATCCCTTAAAATAAATTAGGGAGCATTTCACATTTTTCTATGGTCTGAAATAATTTAAGTAACTTTAGAATTATCTGCTCTTTTAAGACTGAATAGAGAACTTGGTTGTGAAACTATGTTACGTGAAGCATTATTATATGTGAATTTTAAACAAGGTGTCTACTCTCTTCTATGATAATTGAATTATTCATCTTTTCTACGTTTTCTGGATCAATTATAATTTGCTTGGAAGTCATCCATTTCCAGAAGGTTTTTCAAATTAGTTGTCATTGTGTTAGACTTAGAATTCTCTTATGATTTAAAAAATCTGTTCTGCACATGTGGTTGTTTACTTTTCTCATTCCTAACCTTACATAATTTTGCTTTCTTTTTTTCTAAGTCAGGCTCACAAGGGATTTGTCTATTTTGTTGAACTTGTCAAAGAACCAGCTTTGGAGTTTGTTTTTCTGCTGTTCTATTTTTCAGTTTTAGTTTTTGTGATAATTCTTCATCCTACTCTCTTTTGTTGTTCTTTTCTAACTTCTAAATATGGATCTAAGATTCTTTATTTTTTTCTAAGTGCCTTCATTTTTAATCTTTTGTTTTTGTTGTTGTTGTTTTTTATATGTATTTATTTATTTTGGCTGCTCTGGGTCTTAGTTGTGGCATGCTGACTCTTATTTGTGTCATGCATGTGGGATCTAGTTCCCTGACCAGGGCTTGAACCCGGGCCCCCTGCATTGGGAGTGTGGAGTCTTACCCATTGGACCACCAGGGAAGTCCCTTTAATCTTTTGTTTTTAATGAAGACATCTTAACGCCATAAATGTGCCTCTGAATACAGCTTGTGTTGTGTTCTATAGCTTTTAGTTTAAAGTATTCTCTTTTTCATTCCTCTTTACATATGTTGTAATTTTGCTTGTAATTTTCTCTTTGATCCAAGGTTTATCCAGGACTTGGTATCATTTAAAAAATTTTTTTTCAATCATCTTTTTATTTTTTCTAGTTTTATTATGATCAGAGAATTAGGTTCTGTACTTTTTAAATTAAGATTTTCTTCTTTGTCAAGAACATAGTCAACGTTTACATATTCCATGGACATTTAAAATATGCATATTTTCTACTTATATTTGGAAAATTCTGTGTTTCTATTACATCAGGTGTACTGGTTTTAGTATTCAAATTTATTGATTGCAGAATTCAATTCTCTGATATATTTCCTAGATCAGTCTAATTCTAAAAGAGGTGTGATTGAAAATTCCAACTTAAATGTATCTTAAACTAGTTTTTCTTGCATTTCCAAAAGGTAGGTTTATGTATTCAATTGCTATGTCTTTGGTTTGTACAGGACTATGACTACTCTATCCTTTTTGTAAATTGTGCCTTTTATAAATTAATTTTTATCCTATTTAGTGCTTTCAATTTATATCTAACCAATATACCCTTATCTGAGGTTAATGTTACTGTTCCTTCTTGCTTCTCTTTATCTCTGTCTGATTTCTCATGGCTTACCTCTTTATTTTCAGTCTTTCATTTTACTTTGTTTCATTTCTAGTAAAAAAAAAAATTATAGATATAACAAATGAGCAATTTGAATTTTCTTTTTCACCTAGAGAGTTAAGCTGCCATGCAGAAGCCAGCTATCGTGATGAGCAGATCATCAGATCCATGGTGGCTTAGAGCTGGGATACTTTTCTGTTGCAAAAAAAAATTTATATTAAGATAAACAGTAGTTTACAGTTTAGCTTGTGATATCACTATTGTAAAATATCATTAAGTACAAAAAATAGCCTAGAAATATAGCCATCAAAATCTTGACAACAGACTTCTCAGGCTGCTCAGTAATAAAAAACAGATGCACTATTGTTAGGATTATTTACATGCTATATGGAATTGACCAAGGACCAAAAGCCTGTCATCTCCTTAGCTAGAAACAGTGTACCAATGCTCACAACCCCCTCCCCTTTATCTCAATACATTTGGTAGCTTGATGCTATAAAAAAACACCCAGCTAGCTCCTTTTAGATATATTTCTGAAAGGAAAAGGGGAGATCAAGAAATGTCTCAAGTAGAACAGCCAAATCAAACAGAATTGCTAACCAGTCAGGACTTCCTTGTGACTCCAACAGCTGCACATGTGTGCCCTCTAGTGCTAGGTAAATGAGCAGGACTGCAGGAGCATAGATGCTCCTGATAAAGTGACTGGACATCTTTTTCTTCTTCTTGAGTGGCTGTTGCCCACTGTGAACTCTCACAGTAAACTAATCAGCCCCCTGCATTCTATTCCTTTGCAATTGTCCACATAAATGGACACATCTAGACTCACTCACAGATGCTATGACCCCTGAAGACAAAAATCTGGCTTTTTAAAAAAAAACTCTGTACCCTCCATATCACTTAGCTTTGAAAAGCCATCACCCAGACATTGTTGCTGAATTTGAAAGGACAGAGAGTTATATGAAGAAAACTTGTTGAAAGTCCTGAAAAACAAAAAGGAAGGCTTAAATGATGGAAAGGTGCCTCAAGGCCTTGAACATGAGGATTCAATACTATAAAGATGTGATTTCTCCTGAAGATACTGCAATATTTTTTCTATCAATTACTTTCATTTTATCAGTTACTCTCATTATGCTCATATCAATTTTCCAGGAGAACATTTCATACTTTCCCCTGTCTCTTCAGAACTCTCCCCACCTCCTTGATTTCTTATTGATAATATAGAAGCAATCAGGAGATAACTCCACACTCTCAGTCCTCCCTCTGCCCCCATTTGCCTACCTTCCCAAATCTGTCCCATATAATCTCTCCCGTTAGTATGGATCTGTCTGGGCTCTTATTTACACCCAGTCCCTCCATCTGCGAACTAGATTCCGTCTCCTCTCAACCACTCAAGGAGACTGTGATCCTGCCATTATTCCTCTCTTCTCTGAATTGTCCACTTTTCCCTTTCTACTGGATGATTCCTGTTAGTTTACAGATAGATTATAATAACTGCTGTCATTTACAAAGATATCCCTCCTTGACCCAATATCCTATTGCAGCCCCTACTCCATTTCTCTGCTTTCATTTACAGCAATAACTCCTTGAAATTATAGTTCATTGTCTTTATTTTCTCATCTTCTATTGTCTTTAACCCCCTCCCATCTGATTTTCATCCCCACCATAGCAAACCATTCTTGTTATGCCTCCCATAATCTCTTTTTTTTGTTGTTTTTTAATTATTTATTTATTTTTGGCTGCATTGGGTCTTCGTTGCTGCGCACGGGCTTTCTCTAGTTGCAGCGAGCGGGGCTACTCTTCATTGCGGTGCACGGGTTTCTTATTGCGGTGGCTTCTCTTGTTGCGGAGCACAGGCTCTAGGCGCACGGACTTCAGTAGTTGTAGCACACGGGCTCAGTAGTTGTGGTGCACGAGCTTAGTTGCTCCACGGCGTATGGGATCTTCCCAGACCAGGGCTTGAACACGTGTCCCCTGCATTGACAGGCAGATTCTTAACCACTGTGCCACCAGGGAAGTCCGGCTCCCATAATCTCTTAATCTTGACATTGAAAAGTGTCACAGACAATTCATGGTCTTCATCTTATTCCTTTTCCCAGCAGCATTTGAAACAGCTAATCTCTCTCCCACTTCCTGACATTCTCTTCAGTTGTTCCCAGGGCACCACACTCTCCTCGTTTTTCTCCTACCTTGCTGGCTGCCCTTTCTCAGTTTCCTTTGCTTAATTCTCCTCCTCCTTTTCCTCCCAACCCTTAATCTTAGAATACCCCAGGGTACAGTCCTTTTTCCTTTCTACACTGACATTCCAGTTGGTTTCCTCCCATGTAATGACTTTAATCGTCTCTATTTTAGTGCACCTCAAATTAACTCTTTCGTCTTGGCAGTTCCCTAGAACTCTACACTCATACATCCAGACATTAACCTCACCCTTCCAATTGATGGTTTTTTTAAAAAAATATTTATTTAGTCTTAGTTGCGGCTCGTGGGCTCCTTAGTTGCGGCAGGCGGGCTCCTTAGTTGAAGCAGGCAGGCTTCTTAGTTGCGGCTCGAGGGCTCCTTAGTTGCAGCACATGGACTCCTTAGTTGTGGCATGCGAACTCTTAGTTGCGGCATGCATGTGGGATCTAGTTCCCTGACCAGGGATTGAACCTGGGCCCCCTGCATTGGGGAGTGTGGAGTCTTAACCACTGCACCACCAGGGAAGTCCCTCTGATTGATGTTTAATACATATCTCAAGCTTATCAGGTCTAAAATTAAACTCTTGACTTTCACCACTCTCAAACCTGCTCTTCCCATAGTATTCGTCGTCTTATGATACCAGCATTCACCCAGTCACTCAGGCCAGAAACTTTGGAGTCATCTTTGATGCTTCTTTTTCAGACACATTCTACATCAAACCTATCAGCAAATGAGTTCTACTTTAAAATATATATACTGAATCTGATCACTTTTTCCCCCAATATAATTACTAACCTAGTCCTAGCTACCAACATCTTTGCCTGGATTGCTGGCTGAGCATCCTAACTGGACTCTCTGTTTCTACCCTCATCTCTCTCTACCACACGGAAACCAGAAAAATCCTATTGAATCACCAGTCACTCTCCTGTCCCAAACTGCCCAGTGACTATTCATCACACTTTAAAATAAAATCCTGTGTCCCTACCATGGGCTTCAAGGCCCAATGAGATCTCTGCCCCAGTCTGCTTCTCCAACTCATCTCCTACTACTGTCCCCTTTGCTCTCACCACTTCAGCCATTCTAGCTTTCTTATTCCTCAAATATGCCAACTGTGTTCCTACCTCAGTGACTTTGTACTTGCTATTCTCTCTGCCTGGAACTACCACCCCCTAAAATGTATGTGTGACTTGCCCCTCACTTCATTCTGAGGTAGGGTTACCAGATACAATACAGGATGCTCAGTTACATTTGAATTTCAGATAAACAATAATTACTTAGTATGTATGTTTTGAATATTTGTTATCTGAAGTTCAAATCTCACTGGGTGTCTTGTATTTTTATTTGTTAAATCTGCCTTTTCTGGAGCTTTTATTGTTTTAGTTCATGGAAGGGGCTACCCATTCCTGGCACCTCCCTCAGTCTCAGCTTTCCCACTGGCACAAGCCTGTGCCTCAGGTGTTAAAACACAATCCCTAAGGCATATATTTGGTTCAGTTACTTTGTGGATCACAGGGCTTCAATTCTCATTGTTGTAGCCTCTTTATTTAGGGCACCTGAATATTCTCTCTGAGCAGGACCTTATGGGGCTTTCCCCCATAAGGGGGGACAGACAGCACCCCCCCCATTATTCCAGCTGCCTCTTGTTTGTAGAAAAACTTTAGCCTCCTACACCTTCCCCAAGTTCCAAAAAATAAATTTAATCAGAGAAGTGAGAAAATGCAGAAACAAAAGAAAACAGTCAAGCAAGACATAATAATAATAGTTTAGCCATTAAACCAAGTCAAGGACCTTTAGTTCTTCCTCAAGGTCTATAGATAATATTCTGAGCCAAATCCTTTGAGTTGTTTTGCAAATACTGAAACCCCCACCAGGTGGAAGAAGTTAACTGTATGCTGAACGCAAGCACATAGACCCCAGACCGGTTGGAACCAGAAGGTTGATGATGTTGACTCCCAATTACCTCACCATCAACCAATCAGAAGAATGTCCACAATTGATCACGCACCCCGCAACCCCCCTCCCTCACCCTGTCTTTAAAAACCTTTCCCTGAAAGCCATCGGAGAGTTTGGGTCTTTTGAGCATTAGCTACCTGGATACCTTGCTTGGTGCCCTGTAATAAATGCTGCATTTTTCCTTCATTGCAATCTGGTGTGATAGATCGGCTTTACTGCGTTCCGGCCAGCAGATCCAAGTTTGGTTTGGTAACACATACATTATATATACGTACACACATACACACTTTTTTTTTTTTTTTTTTTTTTTTGCTGTACGCGGGCCTCTCCCTGTTGTGGCCTCTCCCGTTGCGGAGCAACAGGCTCCGGACGCGCAGGCTCAGCGGCCATGGCTCACGGGCGCAGCCGCTCCGCGGCATGTGGGATCTTCCCAGATCGGGGCACGACCCCGTGTCCCCTGCATCGGCAGGCGGACTCTCAACCACTGCGCCACCAGGGAAGCCCCCACATGTTTTAATAAATATTTATTTACATTTATATAAAATAGAAGCAGTCGGGATATATATATATATTGGAAGCAATCAGGATAGAGAGGGAGAGAGAGAGAACCAACTCTCTCTATACTTGAAGCCTTCTGCTTTCAGGCTGAACTATGTGTTTAGTTTTGGGTTTGTTTTTTTTTACTATATTACTTTTTTAAAAAAATTATTTATTTATTTTTGGCTGCGCTGGGTCTTCGTTGCTGCGCGCGGGCTTTCTCTAGTTGCGGTGAGTGGGGGGCTACTCTTCCTTGCGTGCAGGCTTCTCATTGCAGTGGCTTCTCTTGTTGCAGAGCACAGGCTCTAGGTGCGCAGGTTTCAGTAGTTGTGGCATGCGGGCTCTAGAGCACAGGCTCAGTAGTTGTGGCACACGGGCTTAGTTGTTTCACGGCATGTGGGATCTTCCAGGACCAGGGCTCGAACCCGTGTACCCTGCGTTGGCAGGTGGATTCTTAACCACTGTGCCACCAGGGAAGCCCTGTTTTTTGTTTTTTTAAAAAAACCTGCCTCACCTCACCTGGACAGTAATAATGCTGCAGTGAACATTGGGGAACATATATCTTTTCTAATTAGTGTTTTCTTTTTCTTCAGATAAATACCCTGCTAGATCATATGGTAGTTCTATTTTTAGTTTTTTGAGGAACCTCCATACTGTTCTCCATAGTGGCTGCACTAATTTACATTCCCACCAACAGCGCATGAGGGTTCCCTTTTCTCCACATCCTCTTCTGCATAACCTTGTTAAGATTACATATACTGATTAATGACACCGAGGTCTAAATGTACAGGCAGCCCCTCACATCATGTTTATGATTTCACAGTTTACTTTGGCAAAAACAGTTTAGCATATAGCTGGAATTGTATTCTAAGGAGTCACAAGGAAATTTGCGTGGAGTCATGGATTTTCCAATGGTAAAGATTATGTTCCTTCTTTATATATTTCAGGTGTCCTGGGAAAGAACTTTGTAATGATGAAATAAAATCCATATATTACGGCAAGATGAGAATAATTTAAACATAAAATTTTTCTTTGCCCATTTGGGCATCCTCTCTTCCCTTTAGTGTGTGTTATGCATCTACATTAACCAGACCTCCTTAGGAGATAACATTCCTCCTTAATCTTGCAAGGGGTCACAATGACCCATGACCCACTGCTCACTTTATATGTGTACATCTGGATTGTGTAAACTGTAAATTATACATCATTTGATGTATAACCCCCTTTGTCTCAAAAACTTATATAACTGTGCTTTGACCTCTAACAGGTGGACGAGTCCTCAGAGATTTCTCAAAGACTCTCAGGTTATAATCTTCAAGTTGACTGGAATAAAATTTTCCATTTCTTTCTTAGTACACCTCCCTTTCTTCCTCCTCTGTAACTCCTAGAATTTCGGAGTCGTGAAAGAAACCTTAGCATCAAGGTCGAAAGTCTTGCTTTACAGATAGCAAAACAGAAAAGCAGAGTGTTGTTATCTCTACTGTCTTACCTGCGTGAGCTTCGTGGAAACTCCCATCATTCGTCATCTGTACACTTTAGTCAGTGTTTGGACTCTGATTTCTCTCAATGCCAAGCTGAATCTGAGAGCAAGAGCGACACCTTGACGAGAAGAGGAGGTGATAACAGGTTTCCCATGTGACGAATACAGAGGACAACTCCTGGATGCTTGGTGTGTGATGGTTTTTAAATCAATTCGACACCTGTGTGAACATAAGGGCGTTAGGGAGACAAGAGAAAGGAGACCCACTTTGACAGCAGGTGCTGCCAGTACACTGGAAGAGCATTCTTGGGTGAATCACTTAAATGCGTGATGTTAAAGAAAGGGATGTACAATTCTCGGCAAGTGCCTGCTCCTGCCTCACCTCACCTGGAGAGTAATAATGCTGCAGTGAACGTTGGGGAACATATATCTTTTCTAATTAGTGTTTTCTTTTTCTTCAGATAAATACCCCGCTAGATCATATGGTAGTTCTATTTTTAGTTTTTTTGAGGAACCTCCATACTGTTCTCCATAGTGGCTGCACTAATTTACATTCCCACCAACAGTGCATGAGGGTTCCCTTTTCTCCACATCCTCGCCAACACTTGTCTCTTGTCTTTTTGATAACAGCCATTCTAGCAGGCGTGAGGTGGTATCTCACTGTGGTCTTGATTTGCATTTCCATGGAGATTCGCGATGTTGAGCATCTTTTCTTGTGTCTGTTGGACATCTGTATGTCGTCTTTGGAAAAATGTCTATTCAGGTCCTCTGCCCACTTTTTAATCAGGTTTTTTTGATTTTTTGATTTGATGTGTATGAGTTCTTTGTATATTTTGGATATTAACCCCTTATCAGATATATCATTTGCAAATATCTTCTCCCATTCTATTGATTTAATTTCAGCACTAATTTTAACTTTCAGGAGGTTTTGTCCTCTGTTACTCTTGCATAACATCCTGTTACTGTTTTAAGGGTGCAGTTTTCTCACTCCGTGTGTGTCTATGTGCATGTGTGTGCGCATATGCATGCATGTTCTCTCCTGTTCCCTGAATTGCTGTTTTCAGTCTTTATATTGGAAGCTTCTTCAGCTGTCTGGGGGAATCTTGACTGTGCATATTTAAGAATGAGCTAGCTATGAGCTCTCTGTACTTCGGTGAGATGTGTCATTGGGCCAAGATGATGGAACAGGAATGCTGACATTCTGAATGGAAGAAGGCAGGGTATTTTCTATGGAGCCATCAAATTTATTTAGTGAATAATGTTTCATTGTTACCATTAACAATGGTAAAATCTGAGAGGTAATATCCAAAATTATATGTTTTTATTTCTTTAGACATCTCTGTATTTTCTGAATTTTTAACAATTAGTGTGTTTTTAATAACCAGAATATATATAAATATTTTTGAAGTGATGACTATCTGTATACATAAAATTTTGTGTATGTCTTGACTTCTCTAAGCCAAGTGCCCATATTTAAATTATTTGTTCAGGAGAATACATTATTTGAAGTTTTAAATCCATATTTTCAAATTTTCTCTCCAGAAAGAATGCAAATATATATTTACCAGCAGTATTTGACAGTACTAGTTTCCTAGACCCTATTGGAGCCAAGGAATGATAGGTCTTCACTCATTTTTTCCTTGTTAGCCAATTAGATAGGTTATCACTTCTGGTGCTTTCAACAAGGCACACCTCATATGAATAGCACTCAAGGAGTTAACCTTTTCAAACTGTTATTTGTACACTCTCCAAAGTTTTTCTTTGCTTTTAACTCTTTTTATGTCAACTTTTTTTTTTTTTGGTCTGTCTGGTTTATTTTCTTATGAGTAGTTATCAAAAGAACCACTTAAATGTTTGGAGCCCTTCTTTTCTGAGTCCATAAAAATCTGACAACTAAAACAAATTCCTGAATTCATCAGATTTCAAAATGATTTTTCCTCTGGTTGAGTCAGTATAGGGAGGGAATTAGGCGTTCAGGACTTCAAGCCAGACTGCCTGAGCTCAAATCCTAGCTGTACAACAACATCTATAACCTTAGTCTAGTTAATGAACTAGACTCATTTCCCTCATCTATGTAATAAGAACTATGTGAAACTATCCATATAAGCATGTGACACAGTGCTGGTACATAAAAAACTCTTATGTTTATTACTATCATTGTGACAATTATAAGAAGGAATACTCCTGGATAGGTATAATGCTATGGACTGAATTGTGCCCCCCCCCCCCGATTTATATATGAAGCCGTAACCCTCAATATGATGGTATTTGGAGGTGGGGTCATTGGGAGATAATTAGGTTTAGATGAGATCATGAAAGTGGGGCCCTCATGATGGGATTAGTGCCCTTATAAGAAGAGAAACCAAAGAGTTCTCCCCCCACCCCGCTAATGTTATGAAATAGCAAGACGACAGTCGTCTAAAAGCCAGAAAGAGAGCCCTCAGCAGGCCTCCACTGTGTTGGCACCCTGATCTCAGACTTCTAGTCTTAAATACTGAAAGAAAAAACTGTCAAGCTAGAATTCTTTACCAATTCTATACCTTCTTTCAAAACAAAAGGTACACCAATTCTATACCCTCTTTCAAAAGCAAAAGTGAAGTAAAGACTTTCTCAGACCTATTAAAGCTAAAAGAATTCAGCAGCAGCAGACCCTCCCTACAAGAAATATTAAAGGAAGCCATTCAGGCAGGAGGAAAATAGCACCAGATGGAAACCTAGATCTACTCAAAGAAATGAAGCCCATCAGCAATGATAATTACATGGATGGGTATATGTTTTCTCAAACAGAACAACCTGTTCCTAGGAAGAGCTATTCTGTTCTTATGACACTACATAACTGAAACAAAGAAAGAGTTAAGATACTATGTTTTTCCAGTTTCTGCTTGGAATTAGATATGGATCATTCCCTCCTGTGTTATAACTCCCTTGACTGAGCAAAAACATCTGGAAAGTCATTTCTGTGACTTTAGCCAACAGTTTGTTAGTCATTATCCATTTCTTCACTAACCTGGAGTGTACATAGCAGTAGGAGGCAGATTGTTTTCTTAATTTGTTTTCAATGTTTCACCTCATTTGTTACTGTGGTTATGAAATGAACAAATTCTCTGTTCACTCTGAGATACAAAATTTAAAACTTTGGTTCACCAAAAGTTTTAAAAATAAAGGTGAATTTGTGAATTGTATAAGTATCAGAATTAAAAGCAAAATTTTCTGCTTAAACTACCACTTAGGAGAAAATAAATTGTGTACGTGTACTATAAGCTCCTTTATTGATCCTAGGTTTGTCTTTTTGAGATTTTCATAGGCTTCTCCATTTCAGGCTCACATATGGCTTTATTGCTTACTTTCCAAACTTCAGTTTGGTCGTTTCTCACCTATATGTGTCTTCATTGTATGTTTGAAACATTGAATGTTTCATTTATGGTTACATACAGATAGAAACTCATTATCTTTTGAAGAAACCAATTTATGGCAATAGTCTGTGATAAAACACTATCTTAGAGGAATAGTGGTTCTTATTTGTTACAGCCTGTTTGTTGGTTGGGCAACCAACCAATTTAGCATTCCACTGCAGGCAGGAACCAGCTGTGGGGTGGGGAGAGTAACATAATCAAGAGCAAGGGATAAACAGGTCCACTATGCTTTTCCTAGGCTGTGGGAAGGGTCAGTTGGTGAAACACCACCATCTTGTCTGGACACTATGAGAGAAGTCCCACCTGGCCACTGGGGAAGATAGGTGATAGACAAGATAGACAAGAAAGACATTGGTGATGATTTTCCTGATGTGAAGACCTCTAAATGTATTCCCTCAGGATGACCCTGAATAAAGATGAGAGAAGGAGCTTTATCTGTAATAAAACATTCTCTCAATAGCCTATCAGCCAAACAAACTGTAGGTCCTCCGTATTTACTCCTGGGGTCCAACTGTCAGAACATCAGGAGTCTGGTCTTGATTGTGCCTTTTGAACCTTGAAAAAGACCACTTAAAATCATTCTGTCTATAATGCTTACCTGTACTTGTTTTGAGAGCATCAAATAAATTGTTAGAGCATTTTGAAAGAGTATAAAGTGAACACAAATAAAGAACTAGGGTGGAAGAAACCTTAACTCTCAACCTACTTCAGTTAGGAAAGGAGATTTGAAAGGATGCCTGGGGACAACCCAATTAAAAGGATTCTCAAGTATCAGTTACCTCGATCTCTTTTTATGTCCCCAGCTTTTTTTTTTTTTTTTTTTTTTTTTGCAGTACGCAGGCCTCTCACTGTTGTGGCCTCTCCCGTTGTGGAGCACAGGCTCCGGACGTGCAGGCTCAGCGGCCATGGCTCACGGGCCCAGCCGCTCCGCGGCATGTGGGATCTTCCCGGACTTGGGCACGAACCCGTGTCCCCTGCATCGGCAGGCGGACTCTTAACCACTGCGCCACCAGGGAAGCCCTATGTCCCCAACTTTTTATTCTGCCTGCTACCACCTTAGTTCACATTCATCTCTTAATTATTCTTGTGCTCTCACCCAGCCACCCCAAAAAACCTGCTTACCCTGTCTCCGTTATCCTTCACACTGACCACTAGTTATTCTCTAAAACTTACCTAATTACAAAATTCCTATGGCTTAGAAACCTTCAGTAGCTCCTCAGGGGACTACAGGATGGATCAAATTCTTTCCACAGTATATGAGGTCTCTTGCAATCTACTTTTCAGGTTTTTTTTTTTTTTCTTGGGCTACGTTGGGTCCTCGTTGCTGCGCGCAGGCTTTCTCTAGTTGTGGTGAGTGGGAGCTACTCTTCATTGCGGTGCGCGGGCTTCTCATTGGCGGTGGCTTTTCTTGTTGCAGAGCACGGGCTCTAGAGCGCAGGCTCAATAGTTGTGGCGAACGGGCTTAGTTGCCCCGCAGCATATGGGATCTTCTCGGACCAGGGCTCGAACCTGTGTTCCCTGCATTGGCAGGCTATTCTTAACCACTGTGCCACCAAGGAAGCCCCTTCAGGGTTGTTTTAAACATTAAGTTTATATAATGTCTGACACATAGAATTCAATATATCTGGGTGAAATAATAACAACAACAGTAGCTGTAGGCTAAAAATTCATTGAAACATTTCCTAGACTGAGGAATATACTAGGTTTCAGTATCTAAAAGAAAATATCTACAGAGAAAGACCATTCTTATAAACCCGAGAAACCACTCTCTTGAAGGCAACCTTGGTGAATGGAGCAGTAGTCAAGACACATCTTTCACTTTGTTTCCTTCCCTTTTCTCCATGAAGTGCTGATACAGTCCCAGACTGTAACCTCCAAGGGAGGTTGGACCATGCCTTTTATTTGTTTTGCCTTCTACTTCTTTTTCTTCTCCTACTGTACTAGTGAAGGAAACCAGACTATGTCACCTCAAAACATGCCACTTTAGTTAGTATATTGATGATTTTGAATTAAAGGCAAGAAGAAATAGTAGGTGTAAGAAGGACACTCTGACCCTCCTTTTCTTTCTGAAAGCAGGAGCTAAAACTCCCATGTGAAAAGTACTTACCCTGTACCAGAAGGAAGAAAGACATTCTTGTCATCAGAGATGGGGAATCTGGGGCTGAGAAATCTATACAAACAAACCTTATTAAACTAACCCTTATCTTCCTAGTTACATCTTGAATGGAAAAATTTGCTTTTCCTCCTGTGTGATTCTCCTTTACTCTCACACTAGTACCACAGTCACAAAACTTCTGACAACAGACTGTGTGGGATTTTGCCCACAACAAGCAATTCTTTGAAACCAGCTGGGTATCCTACAAATTAACTCAATTCTGACACTATCTAACTGGAGATAGCTTCAGATCCCACAGGTTAAGGGCTTAGTCCCACAAGACTGCCCCCATGTTAGATGCCAACCTCAAGTACTAGGTCCCCAGGTTACCTACAACTTCTGTCTGACTTGGCTATAAATTGGAGCCTCCCACGATCTCCCCTGTCTCCACCTTGGGTTCATTTAGTTTTTAGAATGGCTCATAAAACTCAGGAAGACAGTTTACTTACTACTGTAAAAAATTAATAAACAGAAGGGGGAGCTCTCATGCCCTGTAATGGTAGCTGAGCCCAACAGGAAGAAAGCTGGCTCTTCTTTCCTGGCAAGGACTCAGCCAGTGAAAAGCCATGGACTCTGTTTACTATAGCCTTCCCAACTTCCTTTTTCTCCCTCCCAATAAAAGCATCCTCCTTCCCTTGCCTTTTGAGAACGTTCATGTGGCTCTCCCAGGATTGCAGACCTTGAATTGAAGTTCTCTGCGGATACTAAATAAACCCATCTTTGCCTGGGAAATATCTGTCAGTCTATTTGTTTCAACACCGTTTGTTATAAAAGGATATGATAAAAGATACAGATGAACATCCAGATGAAAAAGATGCATAGGGCAAGGTATATGGGAAGGGGTTCGGAGCTTCCATGCCATCTCTGGGCATGCCACTCTCTCAGCACCTCCATGTGTTCACCAACCTGTAAGCTCTCTGAACTGTATACTTTGAGGATTTTTAGGGAGGCTTCATCATGTAAGTATGATGTATCACTAACTCCATTTCCAGCCCCTCTCCCCCCTCTGGAGAATGGGAAGTGAGGCTGAAACTTTCAAGCTTCTAATCATGGCTTGATCTTTCTGGTAACCAGCCTCCATCCAGGAGCCCACCCAGAGTCACCTCAGAACAAAAGACACTGCCAGCACCCAAGAAATCCCAAGACATTTAGGAACTGGAGCCAAAGACCAAGTATTAGAACAAAAGATGCTCCTAGTGCTCTTATCACATAGGAAATTACAAGGGTTTTAGGAGTTCTGTGCCAGGAACCAGGGGCAGAGATCAATTTATGTATTTACTATTATATCAGACTTCTTCACCATTTACTATCCTGAGCTCAAACCCCTTTGTCTTATCAATTTTTCACAAATTTATTGTTTCTTTGTCTAAAAGGTGTAAAAGCTTCCTGCTCTGGTCACTTCTTTGGGTTTTCATTCTCTTGTGAAGGCTCCCATGTACATGTAAAGATTTAATAAAATGTGCACACTTTTCTCCTGTTAATCTGTCCTATGTCCGTTTAATTCTTAGGCCCAGCCAGGGACCCTAAAAGGGTAGAGAATTTTTTCTTCCCCTATACTAGATAATACCTTCAGTACAATGTTGAATAGAAACAGTAATAGCAGACGTCTTTGTCTTGTTCTAATTTTGAAAGCCAGCTGTATTAATTTCTGAAGGCTGCTATAACAAAGTACCACAAACTGGGTGGCTTAAACAATAGAAATTTATTGCCACACAGTTTTGGAGGCTGGAAGTCTGAGACCAAGGTATCAGCAGGGTTGGTTCCTTCTGAAACTGTGAGGGGAAATCTGTCCCATGCCTCTTCCCTAGCTTCTGGTGGTTTACTGGCAATCTTGGTGTTCCTAGCATTGTAGACACATCACCTTAGTCTCTGCCTTCATGTTCAGAGAGCATTCTTTCTGTGTCTGTATCTGCCTCTGTGTCCAAATTTCCTCTTTTAATAAGGACACCAGTTATATTGGATTAGGACTCACCCTGATGACCTATTTATTATTATTATTATTATTTTTAAAATTTGGAACGCTTCACGAATTTGCGTGTCATCCTTGCGCAGGGGCCATGCTAATCTTCTCTGTATTGTTCCAATTTTAGTACATGTGCTGCCGAAGCGAGCACTGATGACCTATTATTAATTTAACTAATTACATCTGCAATGACCCTCTTTAAATAAGGTCACATTCTGAAATACTGGTTAGGACTTCATCATATGAATTTTTGTGGGACACAATTCAACCTATAACAGAAGCTCTAACATTTTACCATTAAATATATTTGCCATGATAACCTTTGTTAAGTAAGTTCTCTTCCATTCCCAATTTGCTAAAGGTTTTGATCGTAAGCAGACATTAAACTTTGTTCAATGTTTTTACATAATTAACAAGATTTAATATATGGCTTTTATTCTTTAATCTAGTAATGCAATGATTTATACTGATAGATTTCCTAATATTAACCCATGCCTGAATTTTGAGAATAAACCCAACTTGGTCATAATTTTTAATACATTTCTTGATTCAGTTTGCTAATGTTTTAGAAGATAGCTTTTCACATCTGTGTTCATAGGAAAGATTGACCCATAAGGTTTTGTTTGTTTGTTTGGTTGGTTTTTTGGTACGGTCTTTGTCTGCTTTATATATTGTTACAATAGCCTCATAAAATGAAGTGGGGACTGTGACAGATATTACTAGTTGTTTCAGTTTGGAGTGATAAAGTTCTGGAGATGAATGGTGATAATTGTTGCACAGCAGTGTAAATATACTAAATGACACAGAACTATACACTTAAAAATGGTTAAAGTGGTAAATGTTACATTATGTATAATTTACCCCCCCACACACATACACACAAAACCAAACCCACAGCTAACATCATACTTAATGATGAAAGACTAAAATCTCTCTAAGATCAGGAACAGGACAAGGATGTATGATCTTGCCAACTCTATTTAACATAGTACTGGAGGTTCAGGCCAGGGCAGTTAGGAAAGAAAAATAAATAAAAAGCGTCTAGGTTGGAAAAGAAAAAGTAAAACTGTCCCATTTAAAGGTAATATGATCTTATATTTAGAAAATACTAAAGAATATCCACAAAAAACTAAATAGAGCTAATAAACAAGTTCAGCAAAGTTGCAGGATACAAGATCAATACACAAAAATCAGTTGTATTTCTATACGTTAACAATGAACAATCTTAGAATGAAATTCAAGAAACAATTCCATTTACAATAGTATCAAAAATAATACATAGGATTCATTTTATACAGGGAAGTGCAAGAATTGTATACTGAAAACCACAACACATTGTTGAAAGAAATTAAGAATTAAATAACTGGAAAGATATCCAATGTTCATGGATTGGAAAATTTAATATTAAGATGGTAGTTCTCCCTAAACCGATCTACAAGTTCAACACAATCCCTATCAAAATCCCAACTACCTTTTAAAAAAGAAAAGAAAAGCTGATCCTAATATTCATATGGAATTGTAAAGGACCTTAAATAACCAAAACAATCTTATATAAGAAGAATAAAATTGAAGGATTCACATTTCCCAGTTTCAAACCTACTATAAATCTACCACATTTAAGACAATGTGGTACTAGCATAAGACATAGGTCAATGGAATAGAATTGAGAGTCCAGAAATCAAACCATACAGCTATGGTCAATTGATTTTCAATAAGTCTAAGATCATTCAGTGGGAAAAAGACTACTTTCACAAATGGTGCTAGGATGACTGGATATCCACACGCAAAAGAATGCAGTTGGACCTCTACCTCATACCATAAACAAGAATTAGCACAAAGTGAATAAGAGGCCTAAATGCAAAAGCTAAAACTAAAAACTCTTAGAAGAATACATAGATATAAATCTTTGTGACCTTGTATTAGGCAATAGTTTCTTAGATAAGACACCAAAAACACAAGCAACAAAAGAAAAAATTAGATGAACTACATCAAAGCAAAAAACTTGTGTGTATCAATGGATACTATCAAAAGAGTGAAAAGACAATCCACAGAATGGGAGAAAATATTTGTAAACCATATATTTGATAAAGGTCTAGTATCCATAATATACAAAGAATTCTAAAACTTAATAATAAAAACACAACCTAATTAAAAATGCACAAAGGTATTGAAGACATTTGTCCAAAGAAGATATACAAATGGCCAATAAGCACATGAAAAATGCTCACCATCATTAGTCATTAGAGAAATGCAAATCAAAACCACAATGAGATACCACTTTACACCTATTAGGATGACTGTAATCAAAAAGACAACAAGTGTTGGGAAGAATGTGGAGAAACTGGAACAGTGCTGATAGGAATGTAAAATGGTGCATTTGCTTTGGAAAGCAGCTGGATAGTTCTTCAAAAAGTTAAACATGGAATTACCATATGACCCAGCAAGTCCACTCCTAGGTATATACCCAAGAGTAGTGAAAACGTAAGTTCAAATAAAAACCGGTACATGAATGTTTATAGAAGCATTATTCATAATATTCAAACAGTGGGAACAACCCAAATGTCCATCAACTGATGAATGGATAAACGAAACATGGTATATTCAAACAATGGAATATTATTTGACCATAAAAATAAATGAAGTACTGATATATACTACAATATGGATGAATCTTGAAAACATTATGCTAAGTGAAAGAAGCCAGACACAAAAGGCCACAGAATGTATAATTTCATTTATATGAAATGTCCAGGCTAGGCAAATCCAGAGACAAAAAGATCAGTGGTTACTAGGAGCTGGGGGAAGGTAGAGAGGAGAATGAGGAGTGACTGCTCGGTGGATATGGGATGTTTTTGGGGGGTGATGAAAATGTTCTGGAATTAGATAGTGGTGATGGTTGCACAAGCTTATGAACATACTAAAAACCATTGAACTGTACACTTTTAAATGGTGAATTTTATTGTATGTGAATTCTATCTCAATAAAAAAGGTACAAGACTTGAACAAACACTTCACCAGAGGGATTATACAGAAAACAAGTAAGCACATGAAAATATGTTCAACATATTAAGGAAATGCAAATTAAAACTATTGTGAGCAGAGAAGCCCAAGGAGATATTATATATATGTAATATTTAATTGGTAATATGTAATTTGGTATTTAGGATGGATGGATGTAATGGCATCTAGCACGGAATCCTGGAACAGAAAAAGGACCTCAGCAAAAAAAAGTAAGGAAATCTGAATAAAGGATGGACTTTGGTTAATAATAATATATCAATATTGGTTCATTAATTGTTCCATGTGGGTCATACTAATATGAGATGTTAAAAGGCTTAGTTTTTTGGGATGGTATAACTGTTCTATGTTGATTGTGATGAATCTACTAGTGTGTTAAAATTCATATAAATGTACAACAAAAATAGCCAATTCTTCCTTCCTTCCTTCCTTCCTTCCTTCCTTCCTTCCTTCCTTCCTTTCTTTTTAGCTGCATTGGGTCTTCATTGCTGCTTGCGGTCTTTAGTTGCAGAGAGAGGGGGCTACTCTTCGTTGTGGTATGCAGGCTTCTCATTGCGGTGGCTTCTCTTGTTGTGGAGCATGGGCTGTAGTTGCGTGGGCTCTAGTTGTGGCCCACGGGCTTAGTTGCTCTGCGTCATATGGGATCTTCCCGGACCAGGGATTGAACCTGTGTCCCCTGCATTGGCAGGCGGATTCTTAACCACTGTGCCACCAGGGAGTGGGGCTACTCTTTGTTGTGGTGTGCAGGCTTCTCACTGCGGTGGCTTCTCTTGTTGCGCAGCATGGGCTCTAGATGCACAGGCTTCAGTAGTTGTGGCACGTGAGCTCAGTAGTTGTGGCTCGTGGGCTCAGTAGTTGTGGCTCGCGGGCTCTAGAGTGCAGGCTCAGTAGTTGTGGCAATGGGCTTGGTTGCTCTGCGGCATGTGGGATCTTCCTGGACCAGGGATCAAACCCATGTCCCCTGCATTGGCAGGCGGATTCTTAACCACTGCACCACCAGGGAAGTCCCTAAATGTTAATTTAAAAGAAAAAATTAAAAATTATTTGGAGCAATCAAGAGCCAACAGAACCTGGCGATTTGACCCTGGAGTGAAGAGAACCACACTGGATGAGCTCTGTCTTTCCAAAGCTTTCCCCTTAGGGCCCTCCCCCATCTGTACAGTGTGGTGTGGCTAAACCTCATGCAGAAAGCCACAGAACTTCTTGGCTTAAGACATCAGTGGATAAATTTCAGGGTGGAGCAGCTGGAAACTGAGGGGGGAATACCCCAGAAAGGAGGTATCTACAGAGAGGGGATCCCCTAAACCTGCACATAAAATTCCTACAAGGGACTCCCCTGGTGGCACAGTGATTAAGAATCCACCAGCCAATGCAGGGGACACGGGTTTGATCCCTGATCCAGGAAGATCCCACATGCCACGGAGCAACTAAGCCTGTGTGCCACAACTACTGAAGCCCGTGTGCCTAGAGCCCATGTTCTGCAACAAGAGAAGCCACCGCAGTGAGAAGCATGTGTACCACAACAAAGAGTAGCCCCCGCTCACCACAACTAGAGAAAGCCTGCACACAGCAACGAAGACCAAACACAGCCAAAAATAAATAAATAAAATAAATAAATTTATTTTTTAAAAAATCCCACAAATCCTTGGATAACTCCTTACTGCACATCCACTGGGTGAGACTCCAAGGAGCCTAGTGGGAAACAACAGCTGAAAGGGAGATATTTCTGCTGCTGTGTACTGCAAGGGAGACAAAATTTGTAGTTTGATTTCCACAAATTTAAAGGGGCTTGGTAAATGCCTTTAGGCTGCCCACTGAAATTCCATAGGGGCTATGCCTTAGAAGACTATGGGGCAGGACTAAGGAATTCACCCTAATAATAATGGTGAAACTTAAACAGACTCGCCGTAACAAAGGGGTGAACCAGAACTCCACAAGCTTCAGGTCAAGTTCAAGCTATTAATTTGACTGCTTGCTAATACAAAAATCAATGTTCTTCAGGAGAAGATAAAAGAATCCATAATCTGTACAATGTATCATCTCCAACGTCCATTATACAAATTTTAAAAATCCTAGACATGCAAAAAAGGAAAATGTAGCTCAACATCATTAGAAAAGTCAGACAATGACAGTAGATACCTACACCACCCAAATGTTGGGGGGAGAAAAAAACCTTTAAGCATTTATTATAAATATCTACAAAAAACTTTATGCAAAAGATAATCATAACAAATAAATAGATGGAGAATCTTAAGAAAAAAGAAAATTATATTTAAAAATAGAAATTCTAAAACTGAAAATAAGTAAACAAATAAATGACTGATTTTGGGACTTCCCTGGTGGCACAGTGGTTAAGAATCCACCTGCCAATGCAGGGGACATGGGTTCCAGCCCTGGTCCGGGAAGATCCCATATGCCGCGGAGCAACTGAGCCCATGCGCCACAGCTAAGCCTGCGCTCTAGAGCCTGCGAGCCACAACTACTGAGCCTGCATGCCACAACTACTGAAGCCCGCACGCCTAGAGTCTGTGCCCGGCAACAAGAGAAGCTACCGCAATGAGAAGCCCGCACACCACAATGAAGAGTAGCCCCCGCTCGCCGCAACTAGAGAAAGCCTGCGCACAGCAACAAAGACCCAATGCAGCCAAAAATAAATAAATAAATAAATAAATAAATAAATAAATTTATTTAAAAAAAAAAAGACTGATTTTAACAGCAAGTTGAAGTTGTCAGAAGAAAGGGTCAGTGAAAGTAAAGAAATACCAGGAGACATCTCAGTCAAAAGACGAGAATAAAGACTGAAAAAAAAATGACATATCAAACAATATTAAGGTGATGGTATTAACTGGAGTTAGAGAATGAGAGGAGAGAGAAACCAAGGCAGAAAAATGTGAAGAAATAATGGCAAAAATCCCCGAATTTGGTAAAGACAAAAATGTATATATTCAAAATTCTCAGGGCACCACAATGAGATATAACTGAAGACAACCGCTCCTAGGTACGTCATAGTCAAACTGCTGAAAACAAATATAAAATCTGAATAGTGAAGATAAACAATACATGACATACTGGAGAACGATAATTTGAGTTATCTTTGATTTTTCACCTGGAACTGTGAAGGTCAGATGACAGTGGAGGAAAATCTTTAAACTGCTGAAAGAAAAAGATTGTCAATATAGAATTTTACATCCAATAGGATGAATGAAGTTGAAATAAAGTTATTTTCAGATAAAAGAATTCATCTAAGAGAATTCATCCACCAGCAGATCTGCACCACAAGAAATGCTGGAAGAAATTCTTTAGGCTAAAGGGGAATGATATCAGGGAAAATCTTAGACCTTCATGAATGAATGAAGGGATCAGAAATGGTAAATATCTGGGTAAATATGAAAGACTCTTTTCTTCCTACTTTATTTAAAATGCAGGACAGTTTAAAGCAAAAATTATGACATCATCTTGTGGAGTTTCTAATGTGTGTAGATATGATCCATACAACAAAGCATAAAGGATAGGGCAGGGATTGTCGTAAATGGACCTATTTGGTTATGAGACTTCTGCACTTTATGTGACATCGTACAATATCATCACTAAGTAGATTGTGAAAGCTTAAGTACATAGTTATATTGCAGTACTAGAGAAGCTACTAAAATATAGACAAAGAGGTACAGCTGGCAATATGTAAAATGAAGTTCTTTTTTTTTTTAATTGGGTGAAATTCTTTAAAAAAAAATTGAATATGCCCAAAGAAGACAGGAAAGGAGAAGAAAGGAACAAAAGTCAGAAGGGAAAAAAACAAATAGTAGCTCAAAATCCAACCATATCAATTATTACATTAAATATCTATGGAACAACAAATGGTTCAATTTAAAGGCAGATATTACCAAAATGAATAAAAAAGCAAGACTCAACTATATTCTGTCTACAAGAGATGCACTTTAAATATAAAGACACAGATAGATCAAAAGTAAATGAATGGTAAAAGATATAGCTACAAATAGTGAGCATATCAGATAAAATAGACTTCAAAGCAAAAATTATTAGCAAAGATGAGGAATGACATCCATAACCATAAAGGTTCAATTCATCAGACAGACATAACAATAATCAAATGTTTAAGTATCTAATAATAGAATTTCAAAATCCACAAGGCAAAATTTGGCAGAATTGAAGGGAGAAATGGACAATTAATCCCTCTATTAATTCATTGAAAAACTACACAAGAAATCAGTAAAGACATAGATGATCTGAGCAACATTATCAACCACCTTGACCTAACTAATATTTATAGAATACTGTACCCTAAATGTGCAAAATGAACATTTTCAAGTGCATATAGTATATTCACTAATATAGACCATAGGTTAGTCAATAAAATAAGTCTCAACAAATTAAAAGGAACTGAAATCATACGAAGTTTGCTCTCTGACCACAATAAGGTGAAGATAGGGCATCTGTGTACCCTGGAGGCCAGTAAGGGGAGAAAGGTAGTTTCAGATTGCAGGCACAAGTGGCACTGCAAGCACAAGCGGGTATGGGGTAGGGGCTGAACACCAGGAGGAGGGGAGAGAGCTGGGTGGGGGCACCAGTTACCCACCCCAGGCCCCAGCCTTACGGTCTCTGGCTGCCACCTGTCCCCAGAGCTGCCAGGAGGAGGGAGTGCTGCAATCAGAATGGCCCAGGTGGTGATGCTCAGAACAGGGCCCCTGGGCTTCCTGCTTGGCTCCTTTGTCTGCCTCAGGGGCGGACAGCTAGTCTTCCCTGCTCTGGCCACAGAAGGAGAGCACCTAGCAAGGTACAGAGGTGACGACTGCAAGGTGAGCTGCTTGGGCTCGGGGCTAGGATTCAGGTGGGATCACTGGGCCAAGGTGGGGGTGGGGACCAAAGGTTTTGTAAGAGAAGGAAGGGCCAGCCCAGGGTGTGCTGGGGGCTCAAAGGAAGGGTCTGCTCTGCCCCAGTGGGGAGCCCCAACCCTTGTTCTGGCTGGAGATGGCCGGCTGAGAGCAATGACCCCAAAACCTTGCTTCCCACAGAGGAACCCTTTGTCCAGGGCTAGACTGAAGGGGGACAGGAGGGGCTAGGCCATAGCCACACCACCAAGGGCCACCACAATGACCCCACAAGCCCTGTGCTCAGTGGTAGGACCTGACTGGGTGAGGTTCTTCAGGGATTTCTGGGGGAAGGGCAGGGCCCCAAGGAGACTGCCTGTCACCCCACACCCAGTTGCAGGGCCACTCTCACCGCTGTTCCTCTGAAATTCTCCATCAGAGTGAAAGGAGAAAGAGATCAGGTCCCCAGTGAGGACCCCCAATGGGATGGGCAGCATTTCAGGCCAGGTGCCCAGAGAATGGGATGCTCTGTCCCCTGGGCTCTTGCTCACAGCTCTGGGACCTTGCTCCTCCTCCTTTCTTACAAAGAAAATGGCAGCTTGGCTCAATGAAAGCCAAGGGGAAGGTCAGGAAGAATACAGGGGGTCAGTAATTCCTGGTGGTGGGGTCTGGGGAAGCGGGTGCTCGTGTGCCAGCAGCATGAGGGAGGCAGTGCTATACAGTGGTTAAGGTCATGGGCGCTGGAACCAGACTGCCTGGGCTTGAATCCTGGTTCCCCCACTTACTAGTTTGTAACCTTGGCAACCTCTCCAAGCCTGTTTCCCTTTCTGTTAAATTGGAAGGATAACAACAGTATCTATTTCATTACATTACTGTTAGGGCTAAGTGGGGTTTTAGCACAGTTTCTGGCAATAAATATTATCGTTATGGATGGAGCCCCACATATAGGCCTAGATCCCCTAACTGAAGGGTCACCTCCTCATCCAGACCCTGACTCAAAGTCCAGGGGCCCAGCTGATGGTGGCCAGAGTATTCACCACTGGGGAACTTTTCAGAGGGAGAGTCAAGGGTGGGGCCCTGCTCTCCAGAGCCTTTCCAGCTGCGTGATTTCCTAAGCGCTCTGGGGCAGGGCTCACAAAGAGGCAGCCAGTTTCTGAGGGCCCATTGTTTTTCTCCTGTGAGATGAGAAAGACACTTTCTCCCCACCCCTCCTCCCTTGACGCCCAGCTCTGCATGCTCAGGTGCAGGCCAAAGATAAACAAAAGCTGCCCGTCTCTCCTTGTCTTGCTCACAAACAGCTCTCAGTGCCTCCCAATGGTTCTGTGATGCCCAGCCTTCCAAGCTTATTATCCCCAATTCACAGATGAGGAAGTTGAGGCCCAGAGGGAAGAAGTGGCTTATTTGATGTCCCATACAGAGAAGTGGCACAGCCCGGACTTGGTCTCCCAGTCCTGTATCCAGTATTGCAACAGACTCATGGGCACGCCAAATGCATAGCCACACATTGACGCACAGACAGACAGTCCCACGTGCACCGTGCACAGCCTGAGTGGGGAGAGGCCAGAGGGGTGGTGGTTTGGACCCTCACTCCTCAGGAGCCAGGTGGTGACAGCTGTTTGTTTGGGTTTTTTCCCCTCCCTAGATAAGCTTCACATCCCAGGTAACTGGAGCAGAAATCCTCAGCTTATCTTTTCTCCAGGTGGGGTTCCTGCTGCCCCAGTAGGGGCCAGGACAGTCCACTCTCTTCCACAGCTGTGACCTCTGCTTGGCCCAGTGGGTATGGGGGGAGTGGGAAGCAAGAGATGCTGCTGGTGGATTTCAGGAGAGTGTGACCAAAGTCCAAAGGGCTGTTCACATGACTGGGTCCTCCCTGTGGTCTCGAGGTCAAGAGAGATGGGAGAGGGGAGACCTCAGCCTAAGGTAACCAACTGTCCAAGTTTTCCTGGGTTCTTGGGATGTAGGGTTTTTAATTTTAAACCCTGGAAAGCCCCAGGCAAACTGGGATGAGGTGGTCCCCTGAGTCTTCCACAGCTCCCAGTTTGGGAAAATTGAGATTCACTCCAGAATATGTAGAGGATACTATGGACTGGGGCCAGGAGGGAAGGGAAGGGTCAGGGGCAGGGGAGGCAGGCCCTACTTTCACCCCCTTTCCCAGGCTCTCTCTGAGACCAAAGCTCAGGCACAACCACGCAGGCCATCCTCCCAGGTCCCCAAAGCCCTTTGTTCCCAGTAAAGATAGGAGAAACCTGAACTAAATGTATTTCTCACTTCCTTATAGAGGAAAAGGAGGTAAGGGAGGTGACTGATGTTTAGGTCAAAGGGCACACGAAAGAGTCATGCAGACATACATTAAGCTGTGTGCACTCCAGCAAAGTGTAACTTTTGGAAACCTGTTTCTTTATCCTGAAAATGCAGATATGTTCCCATCTTGTGGGATTGTATGAAGCATCAATGAGCAGCAGCTTAATAGATGTTGGTGGCTGAGATTGTGGGAGGGTCTTTCTCCTCTCAGACTTGGCAGGAGATGCCTGTCTTGGGTCTAGATCTCACCCAGGTTTCTGTTTCTTTCTTTTTTATTTTATTTATTTTATTTTATTTATTTTTTGGCTGCATTGGGTCTTAGTTGCAGCATGTGGGATCTTTCATTGTGGCAAGGGCTCTTCATTGTGGCACACATTGTGGCACACGGGCTTCTCTCTAGTTGTGGCATGTGGATTTTTCTCTCTCTAGTTGTGGCATGCGGGCTCCAGGGTGCATGGGCTCTTTAGTTGAGGTGCTTGGGCTCCAGAGCACGTGGGCTCTGTAGTTGAGGCGCGCGAGCTCAGTAGTTGTGGCACGCAAGCTTAGCTGCCCCATGGCATGTGGGATCTTAGTTCCCCGACCAGGGATCAAACCCATGTCCCCTGCATTGGAAGGCAGATTCTTTACCACTAGACCACCAGGGAAGTCCCCCAGGTTTCTGTTTCTTCAGGACTTCTGCTCCTCTCAGGTTCACATGCCCCTGGTGTTGCCTCCAGGGAATGGCAAGATGGGAGATGACTGGGAAAGGGGGTCCTAAAGGAGGAGGAGGGGAGGGGAATGGCGAGGTTGGAATTTGAGATGAGAAGAAAACGTTGCATAAGGAGGAGGTCTCAACTGCTGGAAACTGAAGGGTGGCTCAGGGCAGAATTTATCCATGATATCCAGGCCTCTGAAGTTCCTCAGCACAGGGAGGCATGTGTGGGGTAGCGAAGACATTCACCTCAGGCTTAGCCCCAAGCCAAGTCTCCCTGAGCCCTGGGTGGCCCATCTGACCCAATGATCAGAGGCTTCTCCCTCATCCCAGCCTGCAAACACCCGGTGGTCTGGTCCATTTCTCCTCCCAGGCCCTGATTGGGGCAGTCAGCACCATTAAGTTCTTCCTGTCTGAGGCTTTCCTGGGTCAACACTTAGAGGCCGTGTAGCACCTGAGCCAGGAGACCTCTTCCTGGTCAGGTTGGTGTCACCCACTGGATGCTGGTGCGGGGCCCACGTGGGCGTGTACTGCAGCCACAGAGAGATCATCCACTTTGAGGGTGAGTATCTCATCTGGAACACAGGCCTTAGTCTTCGAACAGAGGCTACCCATCAAGCCCAGCTCCACCAGTGGGTGGGCCTCACGGGGATGAAGACTGCAGGTCCTGAGCTCATGGTGTGAGTCTCTGAAGACAGGCAGTTGGGCACCCAGGGTATGGGGCTCAGGGCCGCGGGATCCTGGGAGATAGGGATGCAGGCTGGATCTTGGGGCTGGAGTCACAGGACCTGACCTGGCTCTGACCCGCACTTGTCTGGTGATCCTTGTCTGGTGATGCAAGAATCCTGGTGGCCGCGGGCCGCTCATGTTTCTTGGCTCCTGCGAAGGCGTTGTGTCCAAACAACGGCAGCGACTGCTGCTGCGCTCCCGCTCGCTTTGGAGGGTGCTGTGTAGACAGGGCGGCTGGAGCACCGCATATGCAAAGCCTTGGACGCTGACCTACCTCCCTATCACCCCACGCACAGCAACTGCGTGCACTCTGCACTGCACTGCTCGGCCTAGAGCCCAACCTGGACCCCCTACAAATAGCCCGGAGTCCCACTAGTTCAGTGTGCACGGCCCAGCTACCCATGCAGGACCCCACGTCACCTCCAGAGCCAGTTAACAAATGCAGCTAACCAATGCATTCCTGGAAAATTCAGGCCCTCCCTCCCCACCCAGGCCACGTTCTTCAAACTCAAGATCCACTTTCCTCTGGCAGACCCAAAGCCCCCAGAAGCAAACTAGGCCTGCTAACTCATCAAGGTTCTACTCCTCTGAAACCCTTTTGGGTCCACTCCAGGAAGATCCCAGCTCACAGATACTGGGCACATCTATTTACTTCAGCCTACTTCAGCCAGGTGCTGCCATGGTCCTGGTCAGTCCCTATTCCCATTTTCCAATGGAACCCACCTACAGAGACAAATTCCACCTTTCCGGCCCCGCCCATTTCCACCCAGGCCCACCAATTCTGGTTCTGGAGACACCTGTATCCTAATCTATAGATCAAGACTCAGCCCTATGGACCCTTCCACACTCCGTATCCAGGCCTTCTCACCTTCTCCCTGAAGTCCAGCCAAAAGACCCCAGCTATTCAACCTGATGCCCCAAAGTCAACTAGAACCCACCCCTTCCCCCAACCCAGTCACCACTTTCCCTCTGGATCCAGGCCGTCTTTCCTTGGGGTACCTTGGGCCTTGGGGGAGGAGCTGAAGGCCTCACATGATCCAAGAGTCTTGGCAGTCACACCAGACCCTAACCCACCCTCTTCCCTTCCCCTTCTTTCCTAGGTTTCGGTGGATGTGGACTTGACCGTGGACTAGCCATGACCTCAGGCACTCCTGGGTGGGCATGAGGGCTTCAGAAATGGTTATTAAACTATTTTCCAAAGCTGAATTCGGGGTTCACATTCCCCTCTATTCTGTCCCCATTTCTCTACATCTGCATCTACATCTACAGCAGCATGCTGTAGGCTCCTTGGCGCTCTTGGACCAACCTTCCTTAAATTCCAACATCTCCAAGAAACCCTTTTGCACAGCTTTCTCTTACCCCTCCCCCACCCCCGCCCTTTCCTTCCACAGCGTGGGCGAGCATCCGCGCTAGTATCTGGGATGAGTGGAGCCCCTAGAGGCCGTTCCACCGAGACCCGGTGGTCTGTGGTAGGTAAAGACGTTCTGCATCCCCAGAAGGCTGATCCCATAATCAGTCCAGCAACCTCCACCGCCCCCCCCCCCCCCCCCCACCTGGAGCTGCCTCAGCCCCTTTAAAGGGCAGGAACCTTCCTTACTGGGGGGTGGAGGGATTTCCGAGGGATTGGGGCGGGGCCAGACCCTGCTACACCTCCCCTCCTGCTCCCTCCTCGGACACGCCCTCCGCTCCGCAGGCGCCGGTACCTTTAAGAATCTTCACGCGAGCATCCCAGATTGATAAATCCGCGCGCTGCCTCCGCCACCGCAGGTTGCGGCCTTTGCGGAGCCCAGGCCGCGCAGCCGACTTCGCCTGTCCGGCCTGCGTTCCCTTCCTCGGTCCCTGCCGCATTCCGGAGGCGCCGCGACCATCCCAACGAAGCCCGCGACCTCCCCTGCCGCCCCATGTCGGCCGCCCCCGCCTACAGCGAAGACAAGGGCGGCTCTGCTGGCCCCGGGGAGCCCGAGTACGGCCACGACCCGGCGAGCGGCGGCATTTTCTCCTCCGACTACAAGCGGTGAGGGAGCCCGCCGAGAGGGTGGCTGTGCACGGGCCGGCCTGGAAACATGCGCTCCGGTACCATGGACAGCGCACAGGCCAGTCGGCCGCGCCCAGGCCGGGCCCCGGCGGCGCGCACCGGAAGCCTGCCCAGCCCCCTCCCGCCGCAGTCACGGGCCTTCGCGACGCCCGTCCCCAACGGCAGCATCCCGCAGTGAGGGGCCGGCCTGCGACGTGGGAAGGGGGTGGGAGGCTGGTGGGGGATGGGCCAGCCGTCTCTCTTTCTGGAGGACCAATCCTCTCGCCCCAGGTGTTTCTCCTGTTAGTAGGTTTGGATTACACGCGTTCTCCGCCTTTTTTCGCGTGTGGCAAATTGACTCCAAAATAACGTGGGGGAGGGGTCAGAACCAGCAAGCTTGAGCCTGGGGCCTGTCCAGGAAGGCCCGTCCTGGAATAGACTCAGAACCTCCCAGGCCTGGCCCCTCCTACAAATCCATTTTCCCTCATTCTGGTCCCCATGTTCTCATCCCCATCTCCCATCTAGCGCTCACACTCCTGCTCCCCACATTGCCCCTATAGTTCAGCCCTACCTTAACTTCCCACTCTTCCCTTCCGCCTTTGGCTCATTCGTTCGTTTATTCGTAAATTTTGAAACAAGCCTTTTTAAGGGCCTACTGTATCGAGTCTCGTCCTAGTCACTGTGAATGCAGCCATGAACATGAGACAGTCCTTGTCCTCAAGTTGCTCTAGAGGGGGACACAGGGAAGAAGCTGTCAGTGACAGTTCAGGGTAGCGGGGGCTGTCAGAGCGGTGAGAGGAGCTGGTCCCTGTGCCAGGAGAGAAGGGACAGGGGAGAGCCAGGGATGTTTCGGGCAGAGGAAAGAGCTTTTAGCAAGGTGTGGATGTGAAGGAGAGCTAGATCACAGGTTTTGTAGGTGCTAATACGGTGAGGGCAGAATCTCTGTGCAAGCCACCAGAATGACCAGAAATGAAGGTGGGGAGATGCCAAGGTCGGGGGGGGGGGGGCGCAACTGAAGGGTTCTAAGCAGGCAATAGCAGATTTGCATTTTAGAAGGATCCCAGGCTGGGTTGTGGAGAAGAGATTGGAGAGGTGCTGGATTCAGCAGGAGACTTGTGAAGGGGGCTGAAGTTAGGGGGGAGGACATGATGGTGGCCGAGACTATGGGCGAGGCACAGGACTTGAGGGCTATTTTAGGTGGTAGAAGCCCCAGACGTGATGATTAACTGGGGGGAAAGGTAAGAGGAAGGGGCTGGGAGAAGATAAGGATAATCTCAGGTTACTAGTTCTTGTAACTGGATAGATGGTGGTGCCATACAGGGTAATTGGGGAAAAAGACATTACAAGCAAATTTGTGGAAAATAATGGCTTTTGACATGCTGAGATTGTAGACTCTGAGGTATAATACATTCAAGTCTAGTAGGTAGCTGGATGTTAGGATTTGGAGTCCAGGAGATTATTATATATATCCATCAAAGCCACAAAAGGAAGCCAAGAGAACCTAGGGAGCATGTAATATAAAATGAGTTCAGACAGGGCACAGGTAGGAACCCTGAAGACATGGAATTAAGAGTGACCAGAGAGCAGGGGAAAAGTGTTTCAAAGTAACTGAGAAAAAGTAAGCCAAGGGAAGGAGGAAAAATAAAATGTAGTTTCAAGAAGGAAGCGATCAGCAGTGTCAATGCCCACTGAGGTCAACTCAAACAAGGAAAGCAATCATGACCATTGGTTAGACAAAGAGCAGGTCAACCCCTTCCTGCTTTACTCCCCACCTTCTGCCCTGGGAGAATAGTTCTGGCAAAGTCAGAAGAGGAGGGGCTAGATTATTTTTCCCCAACATTCTATGATGAACAATTTTAAACATACAGAAGAGTTGAGTGAATAATACAATGAATGTGTGCCCTCCCTCTAGATTCAACCATTGATGACATTCTGCCATTTTGCCTTATCTAACCATCTGTCTATATTTTTGGCTGAGCCATATAATTTGTAGACATCGTGGCGCCTCAGCCCTAAATTCTAATCAGCATGGGAAGCCAGATTAAAGTGAATAGAGGAGTGAAGGGGAGGTAAATAAATAAAACACAGTGGATGGGAATTTTGCTTTCAAGAAGTGTGACTGTAAGGGGGAGAGAGGGAAAGAGTTGCCAGAGGAGAACATCAGTTCAAGAAGGTTTGTTTATTTTATTTTTGTTGTTATTTTTGTTTGTTAATTATTAGGATGGGAGAGCCCAGAGCAAGTTTAACTGCTGATGGGAAGGAGCCAGCCGTGTGGGAGAGGCTGAAAGGAATTGAAGGAGAGAGGGGAGGGGAGGCTTACAGAGCTGGGTGGGAGGATTGGCCTGGCCTCAAGGAGGACCAGCTCTGCCCAGAGGGAGGAGGACAGGAGAGGAGAGAGTAGATGCAGATGCTTGGGAGCTACGGGGGATTTGATCTAAAGCCTTTATTTTCTGTGAGAAGCCAGTAGTGAAGCTGCAAAGGCAAGGCTGTGGGTGGGAATTTGAGGAGCATCAAGGGGGTTTGAAATAGAGTAAATAAACTAACCACTCCTGGCAGGGTAGGGGCTGAGGGGACAAGAGGGCCAAGGATGTGAGTAAGAAGCAGATTGGAGGGGTGGACCTGGGGGGCCTAGGCCAAGTATGGAGGAAGGAGAGATAAGAGAGTGCTGATAGGAAGGAAAAAATCAAGGAAATGGCCTTGGAAAGACAGGTGAGGATCAAGATGTTTAGGGTCAGAGTGAGAAGGGTGTACAAGATTTCTGAGGAAGAGCTGTTCTGAGGAGGCAGAGGTCCAGTTGTGGCATGAGAGTGGAGGAGAGGGATGCCCCACCTCTGTCTGGATCAGCTCTCCTGCCCCCTAGTCCCCTGCCTGGAGATTGGGGGTTGGCCCTGTCCCCAGTCCCTGCCCTCCTCCCCCTCGTGAGTCCTTGTCTCTGAGCAGTGAAGAGGAAACCAGAGCCTCCCTCCCCGCCAGTGTCTAGTTTCTGAGTTTCGGGGCGGGCCATCTGGTGACAGTGACAGGCATCCCCAGCTCCCTGGTCAGCTCAGTCCCATTTTGGAGCAGGACCTGGTGCCCAATGCAGCGATTCCTGCAGCTCCCAGGGGCCGTGGTGAGGCCAGGGGGCAGAGGGGCTGATGGAGCTGATCAGGAGGCTGCCAGCCCTGTGCTGGCCCCTGAAGGCGGGCCCCCACCCTGGTACCAGGCCCTGCAGCCGGAGGAGCTCCGGTGGCTGCAGGCGCCAGAGGAAGACACGACCCCAGAAACGTCCCTGGAAGGACCTTGCCTAGAGCCTGGCCAAGGCCACAGCCAGAGGCAGCCACTACGGTACAGAGGGGCCCCCAGAGACCCTCACCCAGACAGCCAGGAAGGCAAGGGGTGGGAAGCTGCCATTCTCAGCCAGGACCCATTTAAGTCCCACCTCCTCAGCAGGAGGACTGGGCCGGCATTTAGGGTCTAGGTGGGAAGCGGGGGGCATCAGGGGTACTGTATGGGGGACTGAGAGTTTGAGTTGGGGGAGATAAGCCTAACTCCCTGGAAGCTCTGAGGGGAAGAGGATAGTAAAATATTTGAGGGTGGAGTAAAATATTTGACCTTTTCCTCCCCCCAGGTCCTAGCTAGAGTGGGTTCTGGGTGAGGTTTGGAGACAGGATAAAGCGTTTGGCCACCCTCTCCTGTCTAGTGGGTTGGAACTTGGGTTGTGAGGGGAGGGAGGAAAGTGGATATCAGGTGAGATGAGTATGTCTGGCCTCAAATGCCATGTTTTACCCACCAGCTGGCTCCAGTGCCCCTCGCCCCAGAGAGTCCCTCAGGCCAGGGGTCAGGTCACAGTGAGAGCAGTATAAGGGGATCGGACTGCGGGAGATTAATGTTTCATGGCCTTAGAGTGTTGCTGTGTATCTCTCCCTTCTTCTCCCTCTTGGGAACATAAGCTGGTGGGAGTGAAGATGAGGGACCCAGGGTGGTTACACCCTAGGAGGGAGCTGCTGTCTTTCAGGGGGCAGCTGACAATCCTACCTGTGCTATGTCTGCTATGTCCCCCCAGTCCCTCCGCTCCCTCGATTCCCCTTACCTAGGGCCCTAGAGCCTTCAGGAGCCTGGAAGGTGTGCGCTAGGCTGGGTGGGTGGGAGAACTGTGGGTGCCACAGCACACGCCCTGGGTGTGTGCATTGGACACTGGCCTGTGGCATCTGTCGGGGTGGTGAGTACACCCGGGTGCGAGGAAGCCTGCTTTAGAGAACTCCCAGAGTTAAAGGGGCTGGGCAAACTCTGACAGGTCCCAGTGAAGTCACCCCAGGCTGGCCAGTGAGGACGCCCACGTGACCCCTCAGAAGGAGGTCAGAGGATCATGAGGCTGGAGTATTTGATCCCTTAAAAACCTGTATTTATCATCAAGAATCTCAAATGGGAGCCCACAGGCCATTTTGTCCAATGAGACTGGAGTAACTCAGTCTTGTCAAAAAGGTGCATGTGTATGTGGTGTGTGTGGTGTGTGTGGTGTGTGTGTGTGTGTCTGTGTGTCTGTGGAGGGACGTGTGTGGGGTATGTGCATGTCTGGATTGGGGGTGGGGGAAGTCGTGGTGGATATGTGTCTGTGGGCGTCTATAGGGATTTGTAGGTGAGGTGTGTGCGTCCATAGGTGTGTGGGTTTATGTGTTGAGAGTGTGTTTTTGTGGGAAGTGTCTGTATGTGTGGTATATATGTCTGTGACTGTGTGTATTTCTGTGGGGGTTGTGGGTGTGTGTCTGCAGGGTTTTTTGTGGGTGTGTGGGGGTTTATGTATAGATTTTATGTGTCTGGGGGTTGTAGGTGTGTCTTTGGGGGTCTGGGTATGTGTATGGGGTACAGGTATGTCTGCGGGGAGATGTGGGAGGGTATCCCTGGTACCATATCCCTGCGGGGGTATGTATGGAGGTTCCTGCGGGTGCAGTGGTGTGCGTCTATTTGGGAAGGTGACACCCAGCTCTGTCATTCTTCCCACACCCTCAGTGCTGCCCAGGCCCAGGTGAATGGTCTGTATCTCTGTCTACAGCCATGTGTCCTGAGTTCAACACACCTAGGAATTGACCACCTGGTTTGTGTTTAGGAGGGTGACAAGGTGGTTGTCTTCTGACCCTGGCTTGGCCATAGGGAGTAGAAAATGTCCTCTGGTTTGGGGGGACATCTTCCTGAATGGAGGAGTTTTGATGTTTTTTTTTCTTTTCATTGGAGTATAGTTGATTTACAATGTTGTGTTAGTTTCTGATGTACAGCAAAGTGATTCAGATATATAGAGATATATATAATTTTCATATTCTTTTCCATTATGGTTTATGACAGGATATTGAATCTAGTTCCCTGTGCTATACAGTAGGACCTTGTTGTCTATTTTATATATAGTAGTTTATATCTGCTAATCCCATATGCCTAATTTATCCCTCCTCCACACCCTTTCCCCTTTGGTAACCATAAATTTGTTTTTTATGTCTGTGAGTCTGTTTCTGATTTGTAAATAAGTTCATTTGTGTCATATTTTAGATTCCACATATAAGTGATATCATATGGTATTCGTTTTTCTCTGACTTACTTCACTTAGTATGATAATCTGTAGGTTCATCCATGTTGCTGCAAATGGCATTATTTCATTCTTTTTTATGGCTGAGTAGTATTCCTGAATGGAGGAGTTTTAGATCAACTTGAGTGGGGCAGGACATCTTCTCCTGCCCTCATCTGACAGCTAGCAAGTCCTCTGTGTTCTGTTAAGCACTCACACATTTCTGCAAGATGCAGCCCTACGACTAGGTGCATGTTATGTCAGGTTCTTTTCTTCCTCTTAGCATTTAGCACTTACTCATTTCTCAGCATCAGCACCAGTCACACTTGCCTCTTTATGACTGTTATCATGCTCTTCCCTCTCCTGATATTGCTGCCTCCAATTTCTGATTCTCTATTGCTTCTAAATGTTTCACTTCTATGGCTAACTTTGCACACACTGCTTTTTAACTCCTACCATTGGTGATACCTCTCCCGGCTGGGTTCTCATGCCGAGGTCAAAGCTATGGATTATCTGAGTATCATCTGGGAGATTAGAGAATGTACAGTTCTCCATACACAACCGCTCATCACATTTTGGAATTGCCTGGGCAATATATGAGTGCATCAGTGGTCCCACTGCTCTATCAGCTGTGTGCAGACACATTTTTCCACGGGGTTATTCACACTTCTCTGTTCACTTCTTTGACCACCAGCCCCTGGATCTCTGAGTATGGTCAGGCAGGTTGTTCACTGCTCAAGGGCACATGGCCAAGGAATACCAAACAATGCTCCACCCACTGAATGGGGAGCAGCAGCACAGGGCTGTGTCTACCTGGTGGGGCAAGCAGGTGGCAGAAGGGCTTGCAGTAGCCCTGACAGTGAATACTGAATATAGACCCTAAATTTATATCAGTACTTTATCTATTTTGAATATTAAACTTTTATTCACCATATCCCAAATATTTTCCTTTCTGTTGCTATTATGGGCTGTATTGTGGCCCCCTCAAATTCATATGTTGAAGTCCTAACTCCCAATACCTCAGAATGTGACTGTGTTTGTAGATAGGGCCTTTAAAGAGATAATTAAGTTAGAATGAGGTCATTAGGGTGGGCCCTAATCAAATATAATTCACCTGTTATAAGAAGAGGAAATGTGGACACACAGACCCACAGAGGGAAGACCATGTAAAGATATAGGAAGACAGCCATCTACAAGCCAAGAAAAGAGGCCTCAGAAGAAACCAACCCGCTGACACCTTTATCTCAGACTTCTAGCCTCCAGAATTGTGAGCAAATAAGTTTAGATTGTTAAGCCACCCAGTCTGTGTTACTTTTACGGCAGCCCTAGCAAAGAAACACAGTTGCCTTGGTTTTTTACTTTCTTAAATTTAGTTTACATACAAAAGTTAAAAAAAAATAAACCTAGTAATAATAATAAAACATTATTATTACTGATAATTTTATGACCTTGAAAATTAAAATTTCCCCCTCTTCCATATATTGAAATAATTTAACTATTAAACAAATGTGGAATTAATTTTGGTGTGAAATATATGTACAAGTTAAATTCTTTGCTACATAGCAGTTGTCCCGACAGCATTTATTTCAGGGGAGGAAAATTTCTTTCTCCCATTGGTGAGTTATTTGTTCCTAATGTATCAACTTAGATTCATTTGTGAAATTTCCCCCCTATGACTCTTGACTTTCTACTTTTAACCTGGTACCATAGGGCTTTTATCGTTGTCATGTTGTTTTGTGTTTTGAATTCTGGTAGGGGGAGTTGTCTGTCATTGTTCCATTGTTCTCTTGTTCTCCCCCCAAAATTCTCTGGCGTTCTTACCAATTGATTTTTGTTTCTGGATGAATTCTGCAGCCACTTCAGGAAGTTTGACAAAAGGCCTCCATTGAAATTTCAATGGCCATGGTATGAAATTTGTATATTGGCTTGGAGACTACCTTTATTCCCCTCCGTCTTGTGCGAGGGGTTATTTATTTAAATTATCATTTACGTCTCCCATTAGGGTTTTATAACTTTCTTGAATGACTGTTGAATGTGACGAGTCTGGCCTTTGTGGTAAGACCACCTCAACAGACTGGAGAATCTGGGACCCGTCCAGTCCTTGGAATCAGCTCACTCTGTGGGGTCAGGGCCTGGGACCACACTCAGGGAGGACAAGGGCATCTTGCTCTTGTTTTGACACCCACCTCCTTTCCACTGGCTCCAGGTCCTTCTCATCTATCCAACTGGCCATTTCCTGGGAAGTGTCCCTACCTTTCCCGCCCCAAATCCATCCTGTCACCTCCTGGCTGTATTAGTTTCCCAGGGCTCTGTAACCACAAACTGGGTGACTTAATAGAAATTTATTATCTCACAGTTCTGGAAGCTAGAAGTCCAAAATCAAGGTGTCAGCAGGGCCTTGCTCCATCTGAAACCTGTAGGGGAATCCTTCCTTGCCCCTTTCTAGCTTCTGATAGTTTGGCAATCATTGATGTTGACTGACTTGTAGATGGATCACTCCAATCCTCTGTCTTCACAAGGCGTTCTCCCTGCATCTCTCTCTTCACAAGGCCATCTTCTTAAAGAACACCAGACATATTGAATTAGGGACCAACCCTACTCCAGTATTACCCCATCCTAATTACAGCTCAAACAATTCTATTTCCAAATAAGGTCACATTCTGGGTACTTGGGGTTAGGACTTCAACATATCTTTTATGAGGGGGGCACAACTCAGCCCATAGCACTGGCTGGCCCACATGCTCCTCCCACCCCTAAGTCCCCTGATGTGTATTTTACCACCTTCCCTTCTGGTCGAGTCCTGCTTTCCCTGCCCAGGTCCCTTCTTTCTGCCTGGATCCTACTGATTGATAGCCCCACCCCCACTGCTGTGCCCTTAGCTGACCTCTTGTTTCTCCCACCAGGCATGATGACCTGAAGGAGATGCTGGACACCAACAAGGATTCCCTCAAGCTGGAGGCCATGAAGAGGATTGTGGCGGTGAGGGGGGAAGGAGGGGCCTCCCTTGGGCGAGGGGCCTGGGGATCAAAGAGCAGCTCTCCTCGGCTCCTTGTGGACCTTCTCCTAATGAGAGCCGGCATCCTTCTTCTCCCCCTTCCTTGACCCCACCACCAGATGATCGCCCGGGGAAAGAATGCCTCAGACCTGTTTCCTGCCGTGGTGAAGAACGTGGCCTGTAAGAACATAGAGGTGAGCGCTACCCGGTGAGGGGTCTCTCATGCCCACCTCCACCAGGTGGGCATAAATAAACTGGAGCTGGTTGGGGGTGAGGAAGGGAACAATCCAGTCCTTGGGGTGGGGGGGCAATCTGCTCAGAATGTTCCTGGTCCAGGAAAAGACACACCATCTAGACATCCCTGAACTAGATGTGGATCAGAGCAAAGGAGCCAGGGTACACCCAGGGTGCTTTCCCCATGGACCACAGCCAGCTGGGGTGATGACCTCTCATGGGGTGGGGGCACCAGTCCCTGCTGAGAAGCCCACTCCCCCCCAGGTGAAGAAGCTTGTCTATGTGTACCTGGTGCGCTACGCCGAGGAGCAGCAAGACCTAGCCCTGCTGTCCATCTCCACCTTCCAACGCGGCCTAAAGGTCAGAGGTCTCCGTTTGCCTCCCTGGGGTCTGGGCCTTGTGGGTGCTGTATTGGAGGAGTGAACCCAGGGAGACATCTGAGCATGGGGGGACAGGCTCTGGAGGCCTTTTCCTACCTGCCTAAAGTTGGGAGAGTCAGAGGAGGCTGTGATGATGGCTGCCTCAAACGTGAACCACTTGAGCCCCTGACATTGGCCCTCACCCCCATTGATGTAAAGGGACTGAGGCCCACAGCCAGGCGGAAGTCTGCCTTCTTAGGACAGGGCTGTGTGCGGGGAGCTGCTGACCTGGATTCCTCACCTCTGGGTGTCGGAGCCTTGGCACTGGCAGGTTCACCTGGTCTGTGTATCTATCTGTGGAGAACAATGGCTTTGGAACCTTTTCACCTGGAACTGGGTGAGGAGGACAAAAGGGTTTATTGAAAACAAATGAGCTCCATGGAGAGGAAAACCACAAAGTTCATCGAGCAGGAGAGCAGCCTCAGATGTGGAGACTGGGTTCCACGGTCAGCACAGAGAACATAAAGATAAGACCATTCCATTTTCAGTAAGTTCAATACAGCCAATGATTCCTTGAGCGTTGGGACACATTGATTATTCTGTTTAGCACCAGAAGAAGTAGTTGACTTGTCTCAGATGCCCCAGTGTATGTAAAATATCCACCTTTAAAGACCTGGATCACATTTGTTGTGGTGAAATGCTCTTTGAGGCAGGCAGAAATTGAAATCACCCAAGGGAAGGGACAGTGGGAAGAATTCAAGTCCCTTAGAATTCAGTGGAGAGACTTGCCTGGTGGCGCAGTGGTTAAGAATCCACCTGACAGTGCAGGGGACACGGGTTCGATCCCTAGTCCAGGAGGATCCCACGTGCCGTGGAGCAACTAAGCCTGTGCACCACAACTACTGAGCCCATGTGCCACAACTACTGAAGCCGGCGTGCCTAGAGCCCATGATCCGCAACAAGAGAAGCCACCACAATGAGAAGCCCGCGCATCACAAGGAAGAGTAGCCCCCACTCGCCGCAACTAGAGAAAGCCGGCGTGCAGCAGTGAAGACCCAACGCAGCCATTAATTAATTAATTAAAAAAATAATGCAGTGGAGGCTGAATCCCCCCACACTATTTAAACTGAATATTCTCGCCTTTCGTTTTGTATATTAAATGCAGGCATGATAGTCTCCACTGGGTGGTTTTCTGGTTAGGATAAGATTTCTTCTGGGTAGAGAAGGCAACATCACTGCTGTTCTATTCTCTCCCCAATCAGACTCTTCAGCTCTGATTACAGCCGTTAACTCCTCTAGTCTTTCCACACGTTTAGTTCAAATTCCTGTGAGAGGGACTCTAAAAGGTCCAGCTCATCTTGTCGTGTTCAGCTGATGCTGTAGGCCGTTGAGCAGACTGAGAGTTGAGTGCCAAAACCCGGGGCGCGCGCGCCCCTGGTTCAATCTGCTCTGGCCAGCAGGAGGGGATGACAGAGTCTGCTTCTCTGAGGTGGGGCAGAAAGCATGGGCACTTGCATATACCATTCTTTCATTCAGCAAACACTTGGGTATTTCTATGCCAAACACTATGCTAGGTTATTTTTAAAGGTCAAAACCAGGACTTCCCTGGCAGTCCAGTGGTTAAGACTTCGCCGCACTCCCAGTGTAGGGGGCACAGGTTCGATCCCTGGTTGGGGAAAATCCCACATGCGTGGCATGGCCAAAAAGAAGTCAAAACCATACAATCTATCAGAGTGGCTTGACTCGGGGTTAAATCATTTTATAAGAAACATTCTGGAAATTTTGCACGGATTTTTACTTTGACCTGAGTTTCTACAGTCTGCCCCTTTTCCCTTTTTGGAAAACCAGAGCTCATTTAGTCCATCTCAGTGCAGTGATTTCTCTAGAACAGTGGTCAGCAAACTTTTCTGTATACTGCCAGGTGATAGTAGTTTAGGCTGTGCAAGCCATCCAGTCTCAACCATGCAACTGCTCGATTTTGCCCTTGTATGAAAACGGCCATAAATGAGTGGGCATGGCTGGGTTTGCATACATTTTTATTTATAAAAAGGGCAGAAGACAGATTTGGCCTGGGGACTGTAGTGTGCCAACCTTTGCTCTAGAACATCTCTGACAGGTCATCTCCAGTGATACAGACCTCACTTCTTCATAAGGCAACTTGCTGCTTCTTAAGACAACTACAACTGTTTTTTGTTTTTATTGAAGTATAGTTGATTTACAATGTTATATTAGTTTTAGGTGTGGATTACAACTTTTTTAAAACCAATATATTGTTTTGAAACCTCCATCACCATAATTTTTAAAAATTTATTTCAGGCTCACAGAAGGCATAAAGAATAATATAATGAATATATACCCAGCATAAGAAATGAAAGATTTATCAAACAGCCAAAGTCCCCTATGTATCTTCTCCTGCTTATTATTCATATACATGTATTTATTCTTTTATTACTTATTATTGCATTCCTAAATAATGTATAATATTGTTTTGTAAGCAGTATCTTATATGTGTTCCTCTAAAACTCACTTTCTTTTTGTTATTACTACTGTTAGCGGGGGCTTTCCTGCACATTAGAACCAGCCTTTTCTGTCAGCCCAGGCTGAGGCTTTGTTTGCTTTGCAGCCCACTAATGTTGGCTCACTTCAGACAAACCTCCAGTTGGCAAGCAGATAATCTAGGTCTCCCTATATCCTGTCTTTATGCAATTGGTTCCTTGAATCTCCTATGAAACCCTACTATATTCCATTTTATAAGTTTAGCACAGGATCCAAGCCAGGGTGATTCTGAATCTTAATTTTGTCCTCCTGATTTTGTGTCTTCCTCCAAGATGCTGATAAGCTATTCAGACCAGGGCAACAGACTATGAATCCCCTATATCATGCTTCCAGGATGACACTCATCTGTTAGTAAATCTTCCCCAAGTACCGCATTTTACCAAACTGTGGATCCACCTAACTGCAATCAGCTGGTATTTTCCCATCTTGTTAGGAAGGATTTTAGCAGCAAGAAAATTTCTTAACACCTTTCACGTGCAAAGGGCTGTGGTTATCCAGAGATAAAATAGACATGAATTCTGCTCTTAAAATGCTTACGTATTAAATGAAACAAAAGGCCTACATCAAAAATGGCAATCCAGGAAACGCCATGAGAGACTCCCACAAATGCTTTGCTGAAATCAAGATACATACTGTTAATAGCTACCAGCCTAGTTACCCTAGCAAAACGAAAAAGGGATTTTGGGGGATAACTTCCTGTGAATCCATAATAATTTCCAAATAAAGTGTTAAATAAAAAAGGAAAATAGGTTTTAGCAGTGGATGTGATATGATTTGACTCACAGACTCCTGCTTTTAAAATAAGTGCTTTGAAACCATCTGTTTAAAAATTAATTCCAGAATTTTAACAGGGATTACCATAATTTTCACCTGTAATTTTGTGGCTCTTCCCTTTCTCCATTTTAGAAAATCAGGGTAGCATCTACCCTTTAGTGTCCCAGCACCTCTCCCACTGTCCACCGTCCTCCAAGATTAACGGTAATTTACAGCTGCTGCTGCTCTTGTAATCTCCTGATTACAATACACTGTGTCTAAGGCTCTTCTCAGGTGTCTATAGGATGCAATAAGAGCAAAGAGAAGGGGCTTACACACCTATTCTCTCTCTCTTTTTAAAGCAATCAACAATGGTGTAATACCATTTTTGTTATTTATTTTTGGCTGCGTTGGGTCTTCGTTGCTGTGTGCGGGCTCTCTCTAGTTGCGACAAGCAGGGGCTACTCTTTTGTTGTGGTGCGTGGGCTTATTGCCGTGGCTTCTCTTGTTGCGGAGCACGGGCTCTAGGTGCGCGGGCTTCAGTAGTTGTGGCTCATGGGCTCTAGAGCGTAGGCTCGGTAATTGTGGTGCACGGGCTCAGTTGCTCTGCGGCATGTGGGATCTTCCCGGACCAGGGCTCGAACCCGTGTCCCCTGTATTGGCAGGCGGATTCTTAACCACAGCGCCACCAGGGAAACCCCACACCTATTCTCTTTTAAACACTGTGGAGGAAGAGGAAGAAGGGCAGGTTTGAGAGGTTGCTGGGAGAGAGGACTGTAAGGATGAACTCTCGGAAAGGGAGACCAGGTTGCATTTGCTGGCAGTCCCCTCCAGCATAAACACAAAGACACCCTCCCCCTCCACACACTCCCCTAAGGAACAAGCACTTTAGGTGTTCTGAAAGTTTGCCACTCTCCCTGAGAGTGAAGCAGCCAATGCCACATACGTTCAGGTGTCAGATTTCTGCAGCAGGGCCGAGAGTCGGTGCCTTCAGGCAGCTCCCCCCCAGGTACCCAGCACTAGCACATCATCCAGGCCCCAGAGAGGAGGCAGGGAAGCAAGAGCTGGTGGTGACTAGGGACAGTGTGTTCCACAGGCGTGGCCTCTGCCCTCAGGCCACCTGCTGCCCTCTCATGGCTCTGCCTCCACCTCTGCTCTTAGGACCCCAACCAGCTGATTCGTGCCAGCGCCCTCCGCGTCCTGTCTAGCATCCGTGTGCCCATCATCGTGCCCATCATGATGCTAGCCATCAAGGAAGCTGCCTCGGATATGTCGCCCTATGTGCGGAAGACAGCTGCCCACGCCATCCCCAAGCTCTACAGGTATACCCCAAGCCCCCGCCCACCCCTGGCCTCTCCCAAGTCCTGCAGGCTGCTTTTGGTTTTGCTTGTTTTTTTTATTTTGTTTTGTTTTTCTCTTCAGATGGTTTAAGGCAGTTTGGGGAACTGACAGAGATGGAGGACATTGAAGGCAGTGGCTCATACCTCTTTATGAATAGGGTTGGGGTGAGGGAGGTGAGCACAGCTTGGGCGGATATTGGGAAGGCTGGAGACGGGGGAGGGGCAATCCCGCTCAACAGTTTCTCCCTCAGTTTGGATTCTGACCAGAAGGACCAGCTGATAGAGGTCATTGAGAAGCTTCTGGCGGACAAGACCACGGTGCGTATGTGGACACACAGGGACGGGTGGTGAAAAGGAGCCAGGAAGAGGCCCCTCTGTCCTTCCTGTTCATGTGCTCTTGCCTCTGTCGGTTCCCCAGCTGGTGGCGGGCAGCGTGGTGATGGCCTTCGAGGAGGTGTGCCCAGAGCGCATCGACCTTATCCACAAGAACTACCGGAAACTCTGTAACCTGCTCATCGACGTGGAGGAGTGGGGCCAGGTGGTCATCATCAGCATGCTCACCCGCTACGCCCGCACGCAGTTCCTGAGCCCCACCCAGAACGTGAGTGGCCCAGACCCCCAGGCGGGACCCCAACCCTCGCCCTAGCAGAGTGGGTAGGCGGGTCTCCGGGAGGAGGTGCCCACTGTCCCGCCTGTCTCCCCCTTCAGGAGTCTCTGCTGGAGGAGAACCCCGAGAAAGCCTTCTACGGCTCCGAGGAGGACGAGGCCAAGGGCCCGGGGTCGGAGGCAGCGGCCTCTACGGCGGTGCCGGCCCGAAAGCCCTACATCATGGACCCCGACCACCGGCTGCTGCTGCGCAACACAAAGCCGCTCCTGCAGAGCCGCAGCGCCGCCGTGGTCATGGCGGTGGCGCAGCTCTACTTCCACCTGGCGCCCAAGGCGGAGGTGGGCGTCATCGCCAAGGCTCTCGTGCGCCTGCTGCGCAGCCACAGGTGCGCGCCCGCCCCGCCCGCCCCGCCCACGCCCGGGGGCCGGCTCGCCCCGCTTCCCTCCGCCCCAGAGCGACTGACATCCTCCGCCCCAGCCCACCTATTCCCCGCCCAGACCCCAGTCCTGCCCTCCCCGCGCTGGTGCCCTCCCCACACCGGTCCTCTCCTCCCTCCTATTCTGCCCACCTCCCTTCTCCCGACCTGCTGCCCCAGCCGAGGGGCCCAGGTACCTCTGACCCCTCCTCTCCACAGCGAGGTGCAGTACGTGGTGCTCCAGAACGTGGCCACCATGTCCATCAAGCGCCGGGTGAGCAAGTGACCAAGGCCTGCCCTCGCGGTCCGAGGAGTGTCTCCTGCGGGGCTAGGGGTACTGGGGAAAGACAGGATGGGGGGAATGCCCTGGCTGTGCAGAGTGTGGGAAGGAAAGACCCCAAATGCAGGTGGAGAAGCAGGGCCTGGATCCCGAGGGCCGCTGAGGGAGGAAAGCCTGATGAAGAAAGACCGAGTTAGATCTGAGAAGGAGGGAAGAATCCAGGACTAGAGGACAGTGGGGGGGTAGGAAAGATGCTGGGTCCTGGGTCAGGAGAGGAGGAGGGGTGCTCTGGAGGAGAAGCAGGTCTCAGGCTGAGGTGGAGCTCCCTGGGGCTGCCTCTCTCGTGCCAGGGTATGTTTGAGCCGTACCTGAAGAGCTTCTACATCAGGTCCACCGACCCCACCCAGATCAAGATCCTGAAGGTGAGTGATGGACAGACGTGCCTGTGGACTTTCTGTCCCCCACCCCCATGACCCACTTGAATATCCACAGTGGCCACCTTGGTGCCTCTTGTTTCAGGGGCTGAGCCCACCGTTGCTCCAGCCAGAAGTGTTTGCTCAGGAAGCCAGGCTAATGATAGTGGGGAGACAGGGTGAACGGAGCTGCCCTTTGCCCAGTACCTGTTATACACCTGCCACTTTTCACATATGAAGTAATTCGATTTTCATAATCACCTCAGGAAGTGTACATTATCTCTATTTTATAAAAATGTAGACTTAAGAAGATGAGGTAACTACCGAAGGTCAGGTCTGCTACTCCCAATTCATACTTTCCCTTGGGACTTCCTTGGCGGTCCAGTGGTTAAGACTCCGCGCTTCCAATGCAGGGGGCTAGGGTTCAATCTCTGGTCGGGGGACTAAGATCCCACATGCTGTGTGGTGCAGGCAAAAAAAAAAAAAAAAAGAATTCATACTTTCTCTGCTGCAGTCTCTGTCTTCTACCCACAGTGTAATTACCCTCACACACCTACGCCCTCAGGCTGTCGTGCAGACATACCACCACAGAAAAGGCGGCAGGAGCCCATACCCACGTTCCATCCCTGCTCTGCCTCATTATTGAGTAACTTCCTTCAGCAACAGTTAATCCTCCTAATCCTTCTGAGCACCTATTGTGCATCTCGTGGCTAGATCTAGGGGTATCTAGGGGTACAACAGAGAACAAACCAATCAGGTACCCTGCCCTTGTGGAGCTTACAAAATCTCGCTGGGGTGAGGAGGAGACATTGGGCAGCTAATCACACAGCACAGGTAAAAATCCATTTGTGAAATAGGATGTAAAAGGAAAGTGCAGAGAGCTGTATGAGCATAAATAGGTGGACCTGATCTAGTCTGGTGTCAGGGAAGTTTTCCTTCAGGAGGGGAGGCTTGAGCTGAGGACTGAGACATGAACATGAGTTCTCTAGGTAAATGCAGGGACAAGAATGGGAAGAGGTGCTCCACACAGAGGAAACAGCATATGTAAAGGCCAACAGGAGGGTTGTGATTAAAGGCCTGTGTGACTGGGGCATAGAGGGTAAGGGGGAGAATGGTGGGAGATCAAGGACTGACAGACCATGGAAAGGATGTTGGTCTTTATCCTAAAAGCAACTGGAGGCTTTAACTTTTCCTTGAAGGTAGAGAGGTGACATGATCGTACTACAAGCATACTTTGTCAGGGAGTCCATTTAAGAAGCAAACTGGTCCTCCTGCATTTTGGATAAGTTTCATGATCTGTTAGTTCTCATCAATCTAAGGATGATGCAGGGCTGTCCCGCCTGAGGAATGTTTTCTGGTTGGTGAAGTGTGTGTTTGGAATGAAGGTTTATGAAAGCACAGAAAGCCCACTGGCCACCCTGCCCATTTTCTGACTCCCTGCAGCTGGAAGTGTTGACTAACCTCGCCAATGAGACCAACATCCCTACTGTCCTACGGGAATTCCAGGTACGGGCCAGGGGCCGGCTTACAGTCAGGCCCACGAGAGTTGTCCTGCAGCTCCTTGTGCTTATGAGAATCGGCCTGGTGGGGCAAACCTTCTCTTAAAAGCCCAAAGTGGAGAAACTTACTTTACGTCCCCTCCCAACGCCTTCTACTGGCTTTGGGTTAGGGAATCACTGGGTGACGGGTGAGGCTGTCATTCCTTTTCCCAGAGTTTAGTCTCTGACATGATGAGTCATTGAATGAGGGGTAACAGCTTTCTGGAAGGCCACCCTCAAGCCTGCAGAGTCACTGCCGAGTCACGTCTGAGGGATCACTGCCTTCCGGGGGTCACTCTGTTGTGGTGTCCACAGACCTACATTCGCAGCATGGACAAGGACTTTGTGGCAGCCACGATCCAGGCCATTGGGCGCTGTGCAACTAACATAGGCCGAGTCCGTGACACCTGTCTCAACGGCCTGGTGCAGCTGCTGTCCAACCGTGATGGTCAGTGCTTGTCTGTCTGCATGTCCAACTTTGATGACTAGTGGGTGCTGCCTGCATGTCTGACTCTGATGGCCAGTGGGTATCCACCTGTCTGTCCAGGAACAATGTGTATTCATCTGTCTGTCTGCCTCAATTAGTATCCAAGTGCTCCCACGTCTCTGAGGGCCACTGGAGAAGTACAGGGGGTTGAGGAACACAGCCAAGGGGCTGGGGGCATTGCAGGTGTGCCTGTTCATTGTGTGTGGTCATCTGACTGTCCTGGGCTCATTTCCTGTCCTACAGAGCTTGTGGTCGCAGAGTCAGTGGTCGTCATTAAGAAGCTGCTGCAGATGCAGCCAGCACAGCACGGAGAGATCATCAAACACTTGGCAAAGCTCACAGACAACATCCAGGTCAGGGAGTGACCCCGTTTCCTTTCTCAACCCAGTGTCCTCCTCATGATTTTAAGACCCTATAATTAAACACTAGCCTTAATAAAAAATCAACTTCCAAACCTTCTCTACTGGCTCAAAAGGTCTTAAGGTGGGAGGAGGGGAAAGATGAGACCATGTGACCCTGGTTCGCCTTCCCTTTGGGGATCCCTTGCTGAGCTTCAGCCTGTACCACCACTCAGGTTTTCTCTAAAGTTCTGGCCGAGGGTGGCCAATTGACTAGTCCTGTGTTTTTGTGTCACACTGCCAAGTTGAAACATTCAAGCAAAGGCATTCCTGAAGATTCAGGGAGAATAACAAGGCAGTAAAGCATTGAGGGTACAATGGATCCAGAAAATCAGTCTTTTATTCTAAACTGTGACTGAATTTGGGGCTTGAAGGCTCTGCCCATGTTAATGAAACCCTAGGGAAGAGGGGAGATGCTGCCCGGGAAATACCCAACCTTTAATCTCTCTCCCATCACCTCCCACTCCTGTTTCCAGAGAAGCCCACGATACAACAGGCCAGCACAGATGGGAGGAGTGCCGATTCCTTGGCAGACCAGGTGCCCACCAACATTCCCACGTTTACCCCAGACCTGACACCTCTCCCACACCCACAGGTGCCCATGGCCCGAGCCAGCATCCTGTGGCTCATTGGCGAGTACTGTGAGCATGTCCCCAGGATTGCACCCGACGTCCTGAGAAAAATGGCTAAGTCCTTCACAGCCGAGGAGGACATCGTCAAGCTGCAGGTCATCAACCTGGCAGCCAAGCTCTACCTGACCAACTCTAAGCAGGTACAGATTGAGAGATGCCTCCTAAAACACTCTGGGCCCCAGAAACAGCCCAGGCAGTATTCTGTGGGCCCTCACCAGGTAGGCATGAACTTTAGCACCTCTTTCTTTTTTTTGTCACTTTTTTTCTTTTTCGTATTTTATTTTATTTCTATTAATTTTTATTGCAGTATAGTTGATTTACAATGTTGTGTTAGGTTCTTCTGTACAGCAAAGTGATTCAGTTATACATATATCAGCGCCTCTTTCTGAAAAGGGAGTTCAGGACAGGTGTCTGGTCTGCCCAGGTGACCAGTGTTCCCCCAGTGTCCACAGCTACTCCAGGGCCGCAGGGGCCTAGTAGGGATGGTGACCACTGTTGAAGAGGCTCTTCTATGGGGCTGTGACTTCCAGTCTGGCAGTGGGTGTGTCCCTACCTGCTGCCTTTGGAACACTGGGGCCAGGGGGAGGGCCCAGCAGTGATAGGCACTGATGGGAGAATATGTGTCCCAGGAGATGTGGTCTGTGCTTCCGCCCAAAGCTTGGTGATGCTTTGCCAGTCCATCCCGGGGATGAGAGGGCAAGTCACTGCTCAGGCTTGGGTGGTATTGGCATCCATTGTCATTACTAAGGTGAAAGGTTATGAGGGGCACCATAGCCAAGGACATGGCTCAACTGAGCTGGAATATCAGGATATTAAAAACCTCTTGAGTGTCCAGCAGCCTCTGAGATGGTCCCAGGAGATTCTGCTAAAAACAAAGTGTAATGTTCAGAGCTTCTCAAGGTACTGGGGACACCAAGCACCCTGACAGTCCCCACACTCAGTTAAGTGAGGCAGGGGTTGGCAAACTACCGCCCATGGACCAAGTCTGGCCTGCTGCCTGTTGTTGTAGATAAAATTTTATTGGGACGCAGCCACGTTCATTCATTTGTTTATTGTCCGTGGATGTTGTTGCTGTGATGGAGTCCATATGGCCTGCAAAGCCTGAAATAGTTACTCGCACCCTTTATAGACAGAGCTTGCCAACCCTTGGAGCAAAGCACCTGGGCCGTACCCTGTAGATTGTGGCATCCCTGCTGGCCTGAAGGTGGCCTCTTTGCCGTCCCATGGAGTCTTTGGATGTGGCACTTGTGTGTCTTCTGTGGCTCCTTTTTCTTTTTTTTTTTTTTTCTTTTGTGGTACGCGGGCCTCTCACTGTTGTGGCCTCTCCCATTGCGGAGCACAGGCTCCGGACGCGCAGCCTCAGCGGCCATGGCTCACGGGCCCAGCCGCTCCGCGGCATGTGGGATCCTCCTGGACCGGGGCACGAACCCGCGTCCCCTGCATCGGCAGGCGGACTCTCAACCACTGCGCCACCAGGGAAGCCCATTCTGTGGCTCCTTTGATCCACGGTGGCTAGAGTGGGCCCCAGGGACGCAAGCTGGGGAGGCAGGGCCATCACGTGCCGGGACTCTTGTCAGGAGCTGGAAAGGACAGCAGTTGTGTAGAAGCAATGGGGGGCTGGATCTGTGGGTGTCAGTATTGTGGGAGAAGCAGATTGGAGACAGAGAAGTTAGAGGGAACACCACTGGAAGCCTTCAAACAAATATTTGTGTGCCTCCTTTATTCAAGTGGGAGGAAGGAGCAGGTTGGAGGAACGTTTGAATAGATGAAGCAGCCTGGGTGGGCAGCGCCTGGTAGAGGGGGCGTCTGAAAGGCTCAGGAGTGAGCCAGAGTGGTGCTGTTGGCATGTTTTCATTAGCCTGGGTGTGCTCACGTGGCATTTCCCCAAGTTGTCACTGTTCGCTACATGCACATTTATTCATGAATTTATTTAACACGCATTTCCCGAGTACCCACTATGCCTGGCACTGAGCTATGTCCTGGGGTGATGACAATGAGTGAGACATGTTTACTGGCCTGCAAGTGCTCATAGCCAAGTAGAGGAAACAGCACAAAACGCAGAGCAATAAGGGCTGGAGTCAGGGTTGGCACAGAGAGCTGTGGGTATATATATAGCTGAATGCCTCTCCTAGGCAGGACACAGGGGTCCCAGCCCCCATCAGGCCACCCAGAGTAGGCTGTTCAGGCAAATGGAACCTCCAGGCACCCTTTACCCTAAGGCCAGTCCTTCCAGGCGTAGGCCCCTTAGAATGGTTCTTTGACTCGATAACGAGAGCTTTCCTCCTTCCTACCCTCCCTATCTTTCTCTCTTCTTTCTTCTCAGCCTGTTCTGGGAGTGGTGGAGGAAGGGGAATTCTTGGCACACTAGGAGAGAGGTGGTCTGGATGTGTCCATGTCCGTCCTGGCAAAACAGCAATGATACTTCCCCCATCCCAGTACCAAGGGTGACATTCTGGACCTGCCACAAGGCCACAGCAATCCCAGCCATTCCTGCCACCTGCTGAGCCATCCATTGCATGCCAGATTCCGGCCCAGGCTGAGGCCAAGGAAATGAGGGTCCAGGCCTGGATGCAGCACTGACTGGCTCCTTAGCCTGGGGAAAGTCACTTAATGACTCTGATTCTCCCCTGTAAATGGGCGCAGTAGCGCCCACCTCTCAGAAGGGTTATGGAGATGACATGAGGTAGTGAAGCACCTAGCACAGTGTTTGACACTAGAAGGCACTCTGTACATGGTGGCTACCACTGTCATTTTGTGACAGGTTAGACTAGGTCAGGATCAGGGCAGAAACTGAGACTTGTGGTCCTGGGATGTGGCTACCTTGACTGCAGGCTGTGAACCCCATATGACTTCAGCAAACCCATAGAATCGCTGCAGTTTGCTCTGATCTCATTAGGACCTTCCAGGGAGGATCATGGCCTCTGAGACCCCTGGGCTGCTCAGAATCTACTATGTGGGTCAATGGGGCGTGAGGGCAGCCCCTGCCAGAGGGATTCCTATGTGTTCCCCCTTTCTCTTTTTGTCACCTAGTTCCCCCCAGGCGATGGAGCCTAGACAATGTGAGGTCTAGCAGAATGTTCCAGACCTTCACTCACTCTGGCACCTCAGGGTGGAAAGATTGGCCCAGCCTGGACTGGGTGGTGTAGGAGTGGGCCTAGGGCAGTGGGGACCACAAGCCTGAGGAAGAATGGCACCCAGGGCCAAGAGGGAGGTTTCCAAAAGCGCAGGCTCTATTGCTGGCCAAGTCAGTTGTCAGAGTTGGCGTTGGGAGTCAGGGCTGGGGAGGAGGGAGAAAATGCAGGGTCAGGCACAATGGCAGGTTGGGAGGGAAAGTCAACTGGAGGCAGCAGTGCTTGGAGCTGTTGGCCAAAAGAATCTGGTTCGTGGACTTCCCTGGCGGCCCAGTGGTTAAGACTCCGCACTTCCACTGCAGGGGACACAGGTTCGATCCCTGGTCGGGGAACAAAGATCCCACAAGCCACAGGCATGGCACAAAAAAAAAAAAAAAAAAAAAATCTGGTTCAGAGACCTCCTGTGTCCCCACCCTCTGTGATGGCTACTGACCCACTTCTTGTCCCCCAGACCAAGCTGCTGACCCAGTATGTGCTGAGTCTGGCCAAGTATGACCAGAATTACGATATCCGAGACCGAGCACGCTTCACCCGGCAGCTCATCGTCCCTTCGGAGCAGGGTGGGGCCCTCAGCCGTCATGCCAAGAAGCTCTTCCTGGCACCCAAACCAGCTCCAGTCTTGGAGTCATCCTTCAAAGGTGGGAGCTGAAATCCAGAGTAACCTTCCTGGGGGAAGGGGAGAATTGGCCAGCAACCCGGTCCCAGCCCTTCCCCCTGAGGTCTCAGTCTCAGTCAGGTCCCAGCCTTTGGTGGGCAGGACTTCTGGAGAAACGCCAGTCCTGTGCCCCTGGCCTAACCCTTTGCCCATCCTGCAGCATCCAGGGCTTGCTCTTTCACCCGCTCACAACCACCACCACCGTCAACTCACCTGAGTCTCTGCCCTCCCAGGCAGGATGGGCGTCTGGTTTCTCTCCTCTCGGGCTCTCCTTTCCATCCTACTCCCTGAGCAGGCACTATATGTATCAAGATTTTACCTACCAATGGCCCAGGAAGGCAGGAAGTAGAACTCCATACAAAGGAGAGCTGTAGGGACTTCCCTGGCGGTCCAGTGGTTAAGACTTTGCCTTCCAGTGCAGGGGGTGCAGGTTCGATCCCTGGTTGGAGAGCTAAGGTCCCACATGCCTCGTGGCCAAAAAACCAAAACATAAAACAGAAGCAATATTGTAACAAATTCAATAAAGACTTTAAAAATGGTCCACGTCGAAAAAATCTTAAAAAAGCAAAAACAAAGGAGAGGTGTATGTTTGTAAGTGTCCTGAGAAGGCGGCTGCCAGCACTCACTGGGCTGTCACTGGAGGTCAGCCCAAATCCTCAGCCCCAGGCCCTCTGCCTTGCCTCTTCTCTTGGTCTGGTCTCCCGTGACAAGGGCTCTGAGAGATGTGGGAAGGGGAGGGTCCCCCAGCTGACTCTCTGGACCCAGGAACCTACTCAGGAGGGGAACTTCCTTCACAAAGCTCGGTTCTTCTGCGTATCTTTTTGTTCTGCTTTATCTTTCCCTGGACCACAGGAGCAAGGAGATTCTGAGGGATGGGGCAGATGTGCAAACCTCCCAGGAAGAAGGGGAACGGTCCCTTTCTCCTCCCTAACACCATCCCCACTTACAAGTCTCTGGGTTGCCCTCCTCTGGCTCTGACTCCCTCCTGCTCCCATTTGGACTCACCCCTCCCCACGGAGTCCCCAGCCTGACCAGACGCACCTCCCTGCCCTTTGACCCAGCCTGGCCAGCCTCTTACTCATAGTTGCTACCCTCGCCCCAAGCAGGCCTCTTTCCTGAGCCTGGCTGTGCAGCAGCACCACCCCCGTTGCCCTGGGAGAGAAGCCACACCCGCATCTCTGCTTCCCCAACAGGCACCAGGGCAGACAGGCAGCAGTAGCTCTGGGCCCAGAAGCCCCTCCTGCCCTCCTCTGTGGTCCCAGCTCCCCCCACCCCTCAGCCCCTGCTCTAGTCAGCCATACAATCTTTTTTCCAGCATGTGGGCCTGGAGATTCAGTCAGGGCAGAAGAGCCATTAGGGGACGTGTCCACCCCTCTCTTCTGTCTAGCTAGGGAGTTCCCACCAGAATCGCCACCCGGCCCCACCTAGGAAACAACTCCCAGGGTATTTCCTCACTGCCACTACTGACTTGACCTCTCACCCTGTCCCCAGACCGGGACCACTTCCAGCTGGGCTCACTGTCCCACCTGCTCAATGCCAAGGCCACGGGCTACCAGGAGCTCCCAGATTGGCCAGAGGAAGCCCCAGACCCATCTGTGCGCAATGTGGAGGTCAGCAGGGGTGGAGGGTGGAGCTGTGTGTGGGGAAGGACAGACAGCAGGGAGCCCTGGGAGTGCCAGCCTGGCCCTCCTGACACCCTCCCCACACGCAGGAAGAAGATCTCTTCCTTATTGAGACCCATGTGGGCCTGTTGGGCGAATACACCAAGGTCCCCCCGCCCTGTGTGCTGTGTGCCCTCTGCTCTGTGTGCAGTGCTCTCTCCCAGCCTGTGCTGCCCCCTCCCTCCCCCTTGTATGCTGCGCCCCTGTGCCGTCCCTACACTCTGTTCCTTCCTGCTGGCAGTGCCGCTCTGTGAGTGCCTCCCCTGCGTGGACAGGGTCCCTTCCCTCCCCCCATTATTCCCTCTTGGGGACAGGACCAGGTGGGGCCCTGAGAAGAGCCAGGGTGAAAGATAAGAGGGGCTTGTGCTTTCCTTCCCCCTCCCCATCCATGATTTAATGGCTCCTCGCCCTCCACCCCACAATCTCCAGGTACCTGAATGGACCAAGTGCTCAAACAGGGAGAAGAGGAAGGAGAAGGAGAAACCCTTCTACTCAGACTCTGAGGGAGAGTCAGGGCCCACAGAGTCTGCAGACAGCGGTGAGGAGATGGGCAGAGCTAGGGCCCTGTGCTCCTGCCCGCATGTGTGTCTTGTGGCTGACTATCTGGCACACGTGTGTGCTCCTGTATTAGATGGTCACGTGCCAAGGGGGTGTGCGCCTCCTTGTGTGCACCTATATGTGTGCTTATGCACTTGAGGATTGCACGTCCCAGATGTGTGTGTGCTTGTGTAGGTCTTTATCCACACGGGTCCATCTGTGTTCCAGTCGGTCTGGTTGGTGTCTGGGGCCGGGAGCAGGTCGGGGGGTTGGAGGGAGAAGAGGTGAGTTTGCTGCTTCAGTGCAGAGTCTGAAGCTGGGTGTCCAGGGCTCCCCAGGAGGCCTGCACACGAGGGAGGGAAGCCTGAGACAGTCCTTCCACAGACCCTGAGTCCGAGAGTGAATCGGACAGTAAGAGCAGCAGCGAGAGTGGCTCTGGGGAGTCCAGCAGTGAGTCCGACAACAAAGACCAGGATGAGGACGAGGAGAAAGGGAGGAGCAGTGAGAGGTAAGATGACTGGGCGGCTCCAGGGCTCTCCCTTGGAAACGAAGGGCTAACCCCCAGCCTTAGCCAGTCTCCTAAGAGTCCCTGAGCCTCCTCAGGAGCTGTTCTGCTCACGTGATGGCCGCAGGAGGTCTCTGCGTGGGGCGCAGCATGAAGAAGCAGTCAGGGAAGGGGCCCGAGCTGGCACAGGCTGGTCTAAAGCTCTCACTGCGACCCAGGCATAGGAGCTCAGGTGTGGAGTCCACTGGCCCAGGCTCCCCACCCTCACCCCCAATGTCCAAGGCTTTCCCTGCTCTTCTGTGATGCAAGAAGGGGTCATCCAGGCTGGGCCCAAGCCCTGTTTGCCCCTTTCCTCCAGTGAACATAGTGAGGAGGAAGGTAAGAAGAGGAAGATGAAGAAGAGGAAGAAGGAGCCAGAGGGACAAGAAGGCGGCTCGTCCTCAGAGGAGGGCAGTGACTCCAGCAGCAGCTCCTCAGAGTCTGAGATGACATCAGAGACAGAGGAGGAGCAGGCGGAACCTGCCTCCTGGAGGAAGAAAACAGTGAGCGCCTTGGGGCAGGAACAGGATGGGTGTATGGACCGGGGCCCTCCCCAGCCTCTGGGCCAGGCCCAGGCATCTCCCCATAACCCAGCCCGGGCCAGGGTGCTCCCCTTCCACACTCACATCCCGCTTTTCTCTTCCAGCCTCCCAGCAGCAAAAGTGCCCCTGCAGCCAAGGAGATCTCCCTGCTTGATCTAGAGGACTGTGAGTTTGGGTGGTAGAAGCCACAGGGGGAAGGCGGCCTGGGGAGTATGACTTAGGAAGGGCCATGGGCGCTCCGGGCTAGGTTCCTCGGGGGTTTGGGGTGGGAGGAGCAGACAGAATCCATCTTTGGGCCTGAGAGGGCAGCAGGACAACCTCTCCAGGTGTGGGGTTGGGGTCAAGGATGCATATCTCCATGGAGCCACCAGGCTGCCCCGTGCCTCACTGTCCGTGGTGCTGAGCCGTCTACTCCCTAGGCCCTGGGCTCCTGCTCGATCCAAGCCAATTCCACTTTGCCTCTCCCTCGTCATAATGTTTCTCATATCCTCCCACAGTCACCCCTCCCAGTGTCCAGCCTGTGTCTCCCCCCACGGTTGTGTCCACCAGCCTGGCTGCTGACCTGGAGGGCCTGACGCTCACAGACTCCCCCCTGGTGCCCTCGGTGAGTGGGATGGGGAGGGACAGGGCTGGGGCAGGGACACATCTCTGTGCCGCATCCTACGGTATGGATTTGTGTGAAGGGGGTGTGATGGAGGGATGGCTTTGAGCCTCCGTTGCTGTGACCACAAGTAGGGACAAGGCTGGGATGGGCTCTCGCCTTGTTGTTCCTTTCCGTACTTCCCCTCTTCCTCCTCCCCTCCAGCTGCTGAGTCCAGTGTTGGGTGTCGGGAGACAGGAGCTGCTGCACCGTGTAGCTGGCGAGGGGCTGGTTGTGGACTACACCTTCAGCCGCCAACCTTTCTCTGGGGACCCCCACATGGTGTCTGTGCACATCCACTTCTCCAACAGCTCTGATACCCCCATCAAGGGCCTACACGTGGGCACCCCCAAACTGCCCGCTGGCATCAGCATCCAGGAATTTCCTGAAATCGGTGCGGAAGGGCCTTGGACGTGGTGGAGAAGGAGGCTCCTGGGTGGAGCTGGTCTTTCTGTGGCTTCTGAAGCCCCGCTCTGTGCCAGGCCAGGGTCTAGGCTATGGGGGTGTGGAGATAGCATCTAGCACAATCCACGGACAAGACAGACTAGGAAATGAGCAAGTCCGTCTCAGGGCAGGAGGTGCTTGAGCCTTGGTTGTTTCAGCACTGACTTAAAGGGGGTGAGGGTGAGTGGGGGAAGGGTGTTGACATTTCAGGAGAAACTCAGGAACAGTCTCTCCAGGGGCTCAGAGGGCCAGGGTTCCATAGAGGAGTGGTCAGCTCTGCAAGTGGAGGGGAGAAGGGGTCAGGGTTCCAGACCTATCAGGTGATGCTGTCTTTCTCTCCCCCTTTCCCTGCCTCACACTGCTGCAGAGTCCCTGGCACCCGGAGAATCTGCCACTGCTGTCATGGGCATTAATTTCTGTGACTCGACCCAGGCGGCCAACTTCCAGCTGTGGTATGTTTCCAACTCATGGAGCGGTAGGAGGATGGCTAGGGAGAGGTGGGGTCAAAATAAACTGGAGCTGGAGGTGGTGTTAGGTGGGGCCACATCACGATCTGGTGTGTCTGGAAGGCATCCCAAGACCTCAGGTCTCTTACCTCCCTCTCCTGCTGCCTCCAAGCCCTCCCTTCAGACACAGTGCGAGGTGAGGGGAGAGATGCTGGCCTCACTCCATCTCCCTCTGTCTCCTCCTACCCTTCCCAGCACCCAAACCCGACAGTTCTACGTCTCCATTCAGCCACCTGTTGGGGAGCTTATGGCCCCTGTGTTCATGAGTGAAAATGAGTTCAAGAAGGAACAGGGTGAGTGTTCCCTGGAGGTGGGCAGGGAGGGTGCTCAGGACCACCCACTGGGGCTCATTCAGCTCCACCATACAGTCACACTGAGGGAGCCTCAGCTCCTGCAGATGGAGGCAGGCCTCACAGCTCGTGGCTCCAGCAAAGGCTTCACGGAGCCTGGGACACTTCAGTGAGGCTTTGGAGACGGTCCCAACTCAGCCAGGCAGAAAATTCTAGGCCAGAATTCCAGCTGGGGGAAACATTATGAGTAGGTGTTAGTGAAAATTTACAGGAAGAAAGGAGGGGAGCAGTTTGCTTTAGGGCATAGGAGCCCTTAGCAATGGTAAGTAGTGAAAACAAAGCTGAAAGTATGTGTGGTCTAGTTTCTGGAAGCCTTGAACGCTATGCTAAAGGATTTCGGTCCCAAAATTTCAGAGCTGGAAGGGGTCACAGAGGTTATTGGGTCCAGCTCCGTCGTTAGAGAGGTAAGGACTGTAGACTTCGTTTTCCTAGCAGTAGAGGAGTCATTGAAGTTTCTGAGCAAAGACGGTGCCAGGTTCAGACTCCTGCTTCAGAAGGAGAAATCTGGCAACACTTACAGCTAGGACTGGAATTGAGAGAATCTGCAGCAGGAAAAAGAGGCAGAACAGCGTAAGTGGGAGGCAACATGGGGCTTCATGAGTCCCGGCTTTAAGTTCTGAACGTGCCACTTGCTTGGTATGTGACCTTGGACTAAATTCTGTGCCTAGTTATAAGGCTATTACAATAGATCTGATGAGAAATGGTGACCAGGATTAGAACCACAGCAAAAAGAATGAAAGGCTGAGGTGGGGGAGAGGGAAGCCATGGGCATTTGCCCTAAGAAAGTGGAGAGGGAGACATATAAGCTGGCTCTAGAATGTCTGGCTTAGATACTAGGGAGAATGGCAGTGCCGTTCACCTAGACCAGGGGTTAGCCAACTTTTTCTCTAATGTTGGGTCATAAAGCAAATGTTTCAGGCTTTCTGGGTCATGAGATCTCTGCTGCAATTTGCCGTTGTAACCCAAGAACAGCCACGGATAATACATAAATGAATGAGTGTGGCTGCATTCCAATAAAATTCTATTCATGGACACAAATTTGAATTTCATACAATCTTCATGTGTCATGAAATATCTATCTTTGATTTTTCCCCCAGCACTTAAAAAATATTAAAAACAAACAAACAAACAAACCATTGTGGGCCATGCAGGTGGTAGGTTGTATTTGGCCTTCAGGCTGTAATTTGCCAAACCCCTGACCTGGAAGAAAGAAGAATGGATTGGGCAAGGGAAAGGGGGGGGGATGATCTTGGACAGTTTTGGAGAGGCTGCTTTTGAAATACATTTGGGAAATTCAGGAAGAGGTGTTTAATATGCAACTGAAAATGTGGGTCTGTGCCCAGGAAACACTTCTAGGCTGGAGTCAGGAGCATAGCGGTGATAACTGAAGCTGTGAATATGAGTGAGATCACCCTGGGAGAGAGATGGGTGGGAAAATAAGAAGGTCAGAGACCTTCCCTGAGGAAAACCTGCCTTCTTCGGGAGAAAAAGGAGGGGAGGGAAAAGAGAAGGAACAGTGAGAGGTGGGAGGAGATCCACGAGAGATGAGTTGGTTGAAGAGTGCCTTGGATGGTCTGCAGGCCAAGATGACCAAAGACCTTCAGATCCAGCAGATAGGAAGCTGCTGCCAACATCAGAGAGAGCGGGTCATTGCGAAAGGGGGGCAGAGGCCAATTGCAGTGGGTTGAAGGAGACCAGGGCTTGGGGAAATGGAGTCTTCTTTGGAGGACCTTGGCGGTCATTGGGGAGGGAGACACAGCACTAGCATGATGACATATCCTCTTTCTAGAGAGGACTTCTTAGGATCAAGGAGACTTGATATGGAGAGACTAAAGGTACAGGGACAAGAAAATGTCACTAGTTAGGAGCGGAGGGCATGACAGCGACAGGAGAGGGATGTCCGTTCTCAAAAGGAGGAGAAGAATGGCGGAAGTAGCAGAAGGAGGAGAGAGAGGCTGAGGAGAAGGTGGGCAGGAGGGCAGACGGAGGAGCTCGCATGGCTGGGTAGAGCGTGTGAGTGGAGAGGAGAGGTCAGACCCGTAGAGTGAAGGTTTCTTGGGATGCTGTGAGTGCCCGGGGACGCGACGAGTCCTGGACAGGTTTGGAGATGTTGCCACATGTGAAATTAGGGGTCCACCTGTGAGGGCTGCATGTGACAACCGGACTCTGGCCTGTGGGGTGAGGACCACCAGTGATCTCTTTGTGAGGACTCGGCCTCCAGGAGCTGGGAGAGAGTTGCACTTGGGTTGGAGGGCCAACCAGGAAAGACGCAAAGGTGGAGGAAACCTCTAAGTACTGACTGGCCACCAAGTCCACTGGCCACTCCCAAGGGGCTGGTGGCCCAGATGTCTGACAGTGGGGAAGCACCCAGTCAGTTTCTGCTCAGCAGTATGGATAGAGCCCTGGGTGGGGTGGGAGGTTGACCAAGGCTCTCTGAGGGAGGGCCAGGTCCGAGAGGGAAGTAGCCCTTCCTCAAGACTGGTGAGGGAGATTCAGACCTGCCCCGCCTGAGTAGAACCTGGTGAGGGTGCTCAGTGGGCAGACCCAGCGGTGCCCCCCGTGGCCTTTGCCCTCATCATAACCTCTGTCCCCAGGAAAGCTGTCGGGCATGAATGAGATCACAGAGAAGCTCACGCTGCCAGACACCTGTCGGAGTGACCACGTTGTGGTGCAGAAAGTGACTGCCACCGCCAACCTGGGTCGTGTCCCTTGTGGGACATCTGATGAGTATAGGTACTGACCACCAGCAGGGGGACGAGATGGGCTCTCGGTCCTGATTTGAAGGAGGGGCCCCGTGCCTCAGGGTTGAACTCATTCCTCTACCCCCACCTCAGGTTTGCAGGGAGGACGCTGACCAGCGGGAGCCTGGTCCTGTTGACCCTGGATGCCCAGCCCACTGGAGCTGCCCAGCTGACAGTCAACAGTGAGAAGATGGTGATTGGCACCATGCTGGTGAAGGACGTGGTACAGGCTCTGACCCAGTGATCCTAAGTGCTGTGACCTCTTTGACCGTCCCTTGTCCCTCCCTTGTGACATCTACACTGTTAGCCTCTCTCTCTCTCTCTTCCTCTCTCTCATATCAGACCCCTCATTCCAGATAGCATCCGGGGGTCCTCTCTCTCTCTGGTCATGACCAGGCTCCCTCCCAATTCTCCTCCCCATGGGTTCCTTAGTGACCTGTGCAGAGGGAGATGGCAGGGCTCCATTCAGCTTTGTGTGGCTATTTATGTGGCAAAATCTCAATAAAATGTCTTCTCCCTAGATGCTGGCTCACCTTTCCTTGCTCGTGGGTTCTGCCTAAGGGGGTTGGCGGGGGCGGGGGGAGAGCTCCTAAGAGTGACTGTCTGACCCTTGTGAATGATCACCACTGACCTTCTAGGGGAGGCTGTGACTGACTCTAAGAGGTGCCTCTGGTTGGACCCCCAAGATGACCATCTTCGAGTCTCCAGGCATCTCTGTGTAAGAGACATCCGATCGGGGATGGGGAGGTCAGGCTGGAAGAACTCCCTGGTCCTTTTTTAGGAGCCTCTGCAAAGACGCCTCTTCGACATCTGGCAGTCCCTTTTGGTTCCCCTCATGGGCCCTTGGGAAGGAGAACTCATAATGTGGAGAATTCTCAAACGTAGCTGCAAGGTTCAAAATATGTCAGCTACATCTAGATATGGGGCCTAGAGCCCCACCAAGCTGGGGAGATGACCCACCTGGCCATCTTGAAGAAGGAAGAACAGGAGATGTGGACCTGTGCTTCTCAAACTGCCGTCCATCAGATCACCTGGGGAGGTGTTATCATGCAGATTCAGATGGGTAGGTCTGAGGTGGGGCCTGAGAGTCTGCATTTCTAACAAGATGTCAGCGACCGACGCTGTTGCTCCATGGACACACTTGAGTGGTGAGGATGTGGAGCCTCCACACCTGGGACAAGCCTTCTAGGGGTGGCAGTGAGGGTCAGGGCCCCTCCCTGATACCTTTCCCGGTGAGGAAAGAGGCTGAGCAGCAGTGGTTCCTAAAGGTGTAAAAGGTGTTCCATGAGCATGTGTTGCGCCAAAAGAAAAAAGAAAAGTTTGTAATCATGTAAATTCAGGAACCGTGGACTGGCATACAGGAAGTTTATTTCCCACAGGCCTTCTCAGAGCCTTTATTATGCTAATGTGCATTGTGAGCCCCACCCCCACCCCACCACTCCTTCTAAGAAGGGCTACAGCTCACAGTGTTACCCTTACTTGGTTTTGACCTTGGGATGCCTTTGTCCCAGGACACCTTGATTGACTGTGTTACAGGATGCACACTCCAGAGATAGTTTGAGATGTGGTGCCTCAGCCCTGATCCTCTGTAACCAAGACTCTAGTTCCTTGACCACACCTCCCCACAGCCCTGTCACTGAGCAAGTCTGTTTAGAGAAAGACAGGGTGAAGCAGGTGTGGCCCTCTTCTCAGGGAAGGAGAACAAAGGCAGTGCCAGGGGACAGCCCTTTCTCCGACTCCGGGGACTTGCTGGGCTCCGTGGCACCAGACAGTAGCTGGGGCCACTGCTTCACTGAGAGCCTTGGGGCCCCAAAGTCTCCCTGGGATCACTGTTTTTGTTGCTGCAGGTTCTGAGATGGGACTGATCCACCAGTCATGGGTCACTCGAACGGTGGACTTGTTCTCATTTGTGTCTCTGAACCAGCACTGCCCGCAACAGAAGAAAGAAGGTGGGAGCAATTTTCTAAGAAATTAGAACAAGGACCATCAGATAATTCTTTTTTTTTTAAATTAATTTATTTATTTTTGGCTGCGTTGGGTCTTAGTTGCTGCGCGCGGGCTTTCTCTAGTGGGGGCGAGTGGGGACTACTCTTGGTTGTGGTGCACAGGCTTCTCATTGCAGTGGCTTCCCTTGTTGCGGAGCGCGGGCTCTAGGCGTGCGAGCTTCAGTAGTTGTGGAGTGCGGGCTAATCAGTTGTGGCTCACGGGCTCTAGAGCGCGGGCTCAGTAGTTGTGGCGCACGGGCTTAGTTGCTCCGCGGCATGTGGGAACTTCCTGGACCAGGGCTCGAACCCGTGTCCCCTGCTTTGGCAGGCAAATTCTTAACCACTGCGCCACGAGGGAAATCCATCATCAGAGAATTCCTTACCAACTTGGACTTTGCAGCAAAGGCCCCAGAGTGGATTCTGTAGGAACCAGAAGTATATACGACATGAACTCTAACATCCCTCAACGAGCTTATGGCCCAGATTCCCAGAACCTCTTGGAAAGGGCACCAGGATCTCCAACCCTGGGTGAGAGTCCAGAGCACGGGAACCTTAGTCACAGCCCTGTGTTGGTTTCTCTGGAACGTGTCCCAGGCTGTGGGGTTAGCAATAACAACCCTTCTTAAGAAGATGATTCTCGTGCGTGAGATTGTCTCAGGGGAGAGGCAGGAGGCAGGAGAGCGAGGTGTAAGCAGGGAGAGTCCGAGTCAGCAGCTGGTTGGGAGAAGGAGCCCAGCTGGGAAGGCTGGGACTGCGGAAACAGGCAGAAGTAGCAATCTTCAACCCAGGATGGGGAAGGGACCCCATTGTCTTCTAGGGAATGGTCTGTGGGGAGAAAACCTCAGTCAGAGGGGAAGGGAGAGTAGCTGCCCCCACCTCAGCCCAGCCCAGCCCAGCCCATATCTTCCTGGACTCTAGGTCCATGGCCGAACCTTCCACAGCTCTGCCACGTCGGCATCCCCGAGTGAGTCTCTGCAGGGATAAGACAGGGCCTGCCCGGGACACACTGGTGGAAACAGATCAGACATACAGGACCTGAGGGGGACCTCACTTCTCTCCAGAACATTCTTTCCAACCCATATCATAGCCTGTGTTTTCTCACTGATCCAAGTCTCTGCCACTGTGGTCACAGGCCTCCTGGATCTTAATGTGTCCCATGAGAAGCACTGAGGGGCAACCATGGAGCTGTGGGATTCATGTGGGGCCCAGGACCTCAGAGCAGACTAGGAAGGGCTCTTAGGGCTCTGCTGGTGCACAGGGAGGGTTCGGGGGAGAGGGCCAGATATGGACAGAAGCACGGGGACTGGTACTGAGGCAGAATGTGCCCCAGGCGAGGGTCAGGTAGAGCATTAGTGAGGACTCAGGAGGTCCAAGTGTGGTCTGGGCTTGACCACAGGCCTTGACAGGTCAGAGGACAATGAACACAGTGAGGGGCTGAGAACAGGAGCCCAGTCCAGGATGGCTTCCAGGTGGTGCTCTGGCAAGTGGCTAAAAGGAATGACTTCAGTTTTTGGCCAGGTTGCTGTAGCTAGCTGGCTACAATGATTGGGGAACAGATCCATCTAGGGATACTAAGGAAGCCACTACAAGGACCCCGAGCGGGGGGCATTAGCTGTGCCCGTGCCTGAACCCCCCCAGCCTGTCAGCCCCAGGGCAAGCCCCTGGGCTAGTTCAGTACCTTCTGCTGGGCATCTTGAAGGTCACCTCTCAGCATAGCCTGCAGATCAAAGGGGTGGGTGTTGGGTATGTAACTCAATGTGACAGGATTTTCCCCAGCCTTACTGGGCAAAGAAGGAAAAATAGGAAAGTGCTGGACCCTCCCCCTGCCCCCCTCCACCGAGGCCTGGCTCCTGGACAGCCAGGATCCTCACCGCCAATTTCTTCCCTGCCTCCCCAGCACATTCACGTCCCTCTTGGTCACTCTAATTCCTACCATGGCTCCACATGCTGGGGGTAGGGGTGGGGAAAGGCCTGCCTTAGGCCCCTCCTTCCTCATCAAGCATTTGAACAGCCAACAAGTGCTGGGCACTGTGGTGGCAAAGAAGCTATGGGCTGATGACCAACCAGGACTGGGGTGTGAACCGTGGAGGGACTGCTCAGCCCAGTAGGTCCCGTCTCATTCCACCAGCCTGCAACTGGCTGCAGAGCCTGCTGGATTGGGAAAGCCCCAGCTCAAGGGTGGGGCAGGAGCGCGGCTGAGGGAGGGTGTGCATGGACCTGGGTCCTCAAGGAGGTGAGCTGGGTCTTCCTTCTATGATGGCCTGATCACTGTTGTCTCCCAGGGTCAAGAGAAAGATGGTGAACCAGCGCCTAAAAGGGTGAAGCCCAGGATGGGGTTTGGAGAACAGGGGGTAAAGTGGGGCACATCCAAAGGAAAAGCAGTGAGCACCTTCTTGGGTCTTCTGCTTGATGGTGCTGCCTGATCCCGTCGTCTCCTACCCCACTGTCTCTCCCCCATCCCACTGACCTGTCCACTAAGAAAAAGCACTTAGGGCTGCCCTGTTTGATCCTGACCATGAGGAACCCCACCCCCACCCTGATTGCCCCATTACAGCTGAGGATGCTTTGGGGTCACTGAGGCTTGGGATAGTGCTGAGAAAGGTAAGCAATGCTGGGGATTACTTCTTATCTGAATGCCACTTTCACCCCGAACGTTACTTCTTATCTTGCTGCCAAGGACCCTCGAACTTTAGCCCCTTTTCAGATCTTCCACCCATGAGTCCACCTGAGTGGAGCTTCCCAATGGTGCCTGGAGAATAAAGGTTGCCAACAGCTCAGAAAAATTCTTCTGTCTGGGATCTTCCCAGACACGTATGTCCCTGTCTTTGGGACTGTTTTTTAAAAAAAAACTTTCAAGTGTACTATTCATACAGTAAATTGTGCAAATCACAAGCGTGCAATCTGATGAGTTTTCATAGCCTGAACAACAACAGCATCCAGGTCAAGAAACAGAGAGCAATAGCACACCTCCCTCCCTCGTAACCCCTTCCCGTCTGGGGCCGTGTTGTATTTCACTCAAAGATCGATCACAGAGCTCTGAAATGGTTCCACAGCAGTCTGCAAATGGCAATGGGATCCCAGAAGGCCAACACAGACTTGTGTCTGGCAATGCCAACACGGTGGCATATGCTGCTCTCTGGGGCTACTGGGGATGTGTTACCAACAACCCCTGTGGCAGGGGCAGGGTGTGTGGAAATAAGTGGGGTTGTTTTCTTGTTTTGACTGAAGGAAAAATGTGAGGAAACAGCTCTGGAGAAGAAAGAACTCTTGAGGGCTTGGGCAAGGTGACCTTGATCGAAGTCTTGATGTGCCAGACCCCAGCATCTGCACTTGCAGAGGAAAGGCAGGAGGCTGGGAGAGGGTGAGGCTGGGTGAGGGTGAGGCATGGTCCTTCTCACTCGGACCAAGGCAAGACTGAGACCCTGGGCTCCTGACAAGAGTGGCTGCATACTCTCCAGTAAATCCCTAAACTTCAGCTTCCTCAGCTGCAAAACAAAGGGGAGGGACACTCAGGCTCCCACGTCCCTCCTTGCGCTGAGACCCTAGGCATCCTGTAACCCCTTTACAAGCATTTCAGGACAACTGGCACTCACCTTCAACTGCGATCAGTGAGGTAGCCGACCTCCAACGATCACTGCTTCCTGGCATTCGCACCCTGGTGTCATCCCCTCCTACATCTTATCAGGGCTGGTGTGTGTAAACAATAGGATACTGTAGACACGAGAGTATGTCATTTCTGAGATTAGTTTATGAAAGTCAATGCACCTCCATCTCAGTCTCTGTCTCTCTGGTCATTTGCTCTGGAGAAAGCCAGCAGCCCTCTGGAGAGGTCGGTGTGACAAGGAACTGAGTGAGCTCGAGGTGGAGCTAGGAGGCAGATCCAGGTCCAGGCAAAGCTTCAGATGATTGCGGTTCTGGCTGAGAGCTTGACTGCAACCTCAGGAGACAGCCTGAGCCAGAACTGCCCAGCTAAGTCAGTCTTGGAGTCCTGACTCTCAGAAATTGTGTGAGAGAACAAATATTTGTTGTTTTAGCCTGCTTAGTTTTGGGGTAACTTAACAGCATAAGTTAATACAATCCAGCCCTCGACCCATGTCCTAGGGTATTGAAAAAGTCCTCAGAGGAAGCCTGGGCCCCCAGCTCTGGCCTTCAGAGCAGTTTGCTCCCACATTCAGTGTCAGTGGCGTGCTGGAGCTGGCTCATGCTGGCTCGTGAGCGTCGAATGGGATCATACTGATGGTGTGAAATCAGCCACGGCAGAAGTATTTATGCCACAGAAATAGGTGACTACTGTAAATGACTCCTCTCTTGCAGCCAATTGTCAAACATTTATCAGCACACCACTGCCCTTGTCTCCATCCCTGTATCTCTTTAAACAATTATGATATATTTCAAGTTTAAAGAATAAAATAACAACCTCTTGTGTACTGATCACCCATTTTAAGAACTAAAGCACTCATCAATTCAGCAGACACCCCCTGTATCCCTAGTTTCACAAGCTCTTCCCTCCCAACGTGAAGTAAATCACTATTCTGAATTTTATGTTTATCAAGGCCATGCATTTTTGGGTACTTTTACTACATACAGATGTGTTCCTAAACAATATATTGTCCTTTGTGGTAGTAATGTACTGCATGTTTTAGAATTTTATATAAATGGCATTGTAGAGTATGTGTTCCCTGACATCCTACCTCTTTCTCTCAATGTTGTTTATGAGTCATCCATGTTGATATGATTAGCTTTATTTCATTTACTTTTACTTATATACAGTATATTCCATTGTATGACTAGACCACAATTTATCAAGCCACTCTCCTGTCGGTAGGCATTTAAGGTATTTTATTGGGTTGGCCAAAAAATTCGTTCAGGTTTTTCCATAAGATATTATGGAAAAACCCGAAAGCACCTTTTGGCCAACACAATATTTTATTTTTGCAATTAAAAAAATTATTTTTTTATTTTTGCAATTTTGAATAACACACCTATCGGCATTTTAAACTCCTGCCTCTTTTAACACGTGCGAAAGTTTCTCTAACACATTTCCCTGGGAGTGGCATTCCTGGGTCATAGAGTATACATACCTGCAACTTAACAACATTGCCAAATTGCTCACCAGAGTAGCTGTACTTCAAGTCAAGAATGTTCACAGCACCTTCATTCATAATAGTCCAGTTCACATTGCCAATCACTAGGAGAATGGGGAAACAAATATGGTATATCCATACAATGGAATACTACTTAGCAATAAAAAGGCCTTAACTGCTGCTACCTGCAGCAACATGGATGAATCTCACAGATGCTATGTTGAATGAAAGAACCCAAAAGTTTATATGAAGTCCTAAAACAGGCAGAATGAGTCTGTGAGGAAAGCAGTTAGAATATTAGTTGTCTCAAGGAGAGGTGGATGAAGTGGGAAGAGGTATGATGGAACCCTTTGGGCTTCTGGAAGGATTCCATGCCTTGACGTGGGTGGTGGTTACCTGGGTATGTATGTAGGTAAAATACATCAAGCTGTATACCTAAGATTGTGCACTCTGTGTGCTCTCTGTATGTGGGTTGTTACCCCTCAATTTAAAAAATGTAGAAAACAAAAGCCACAACCAAAGTGGCTGAACCAGTTTACACCCTCACTGGCAGTGAGCCTGCTACTAGGATAGTGAGACTTTTCATTTTGCCTATCTAGGAGGTGTGAAATGGTATCCTACTATGTTTCCCTGGTTATTGGTGAGCCATTCCCATCTTTTGCCCATTTTTCTATTCGGCTCATTGTAAAGTTCTTATATATTTTGGAAATGAGTCCTTTGTAGATCATGTATTGCAAATATACCTTCTACCAGTGTATGACTTGTCTTTTCAAGTTTTAAACATCTTTTGATAAACCAAAGGTTTAAATTCCAATGTGATCAAATTTATCAATTTTCCTTTATACTCTGTGCTTGTTGTTCCATATTTACAGAATTTGCCTGCACTATGAGGTAATAAAAATATTCTCCTAATACTGTTTTCTAAAAAAATTTCCAAGTAATGCTGTATACATTTGTATTTTTAACCCACTTAAAATTTACATTTGTGTATGATGAAAGGTGGCGCTGATCTACTTTCTTTTATCCCACTTAAATGAGCAGGAAAAAGAACAACATGGTTTCTTCTGCACAGAGCTTGGCAAAAGCCAAGTAGACACTATGTGCTCACTTTACCTTGTGGTCTTGAGTTCCTAAATGAATCTCCCTTCTGAGCTTTTCCAACCAGGAAAATTATTTTCTCCCTGCAGTCTCTTTTCTTCTTTTAGCTCTCTGCCTGCTGTGGAGGCACTGAACACCTGAGAATATAAAAGAATACAGGGTCCCCCCTAGTACATGCATTTAAAACTTAGTCCAGCCAATTACAGTTACACTTAAAACCTGTATTGTAAATCTGGGGCTTGACTGCAGAGATGGTGCCAGGCATAGCTGGGCTCAAAGGGTATTTGTTGACTGGGAGAATGGATAATGCTGCCTGTTTGTTCCTGCTACTTCTGCCAGTGACCAGCTGTGGGGACCTGACCAAGTCATTTAATGCCTCCACCTCTGCCCCTTTCCACACCCCTCCCTGTGGATCATGGACATCTTCTAGTCAGGGGTACTGTTCTTCCTGTATAACCTGCAAGCCTGGCCAAGTCAGGGCAGGGAGACAGGACTGACCAAACACATGACTATATGTGCACTCAGCCACCCTTTCCTTCACTGTCTGGTGAGGGCTGGGGTCAGTCAGAAAGAAGTGCACACATCAGGGTGCTGGACATTTTGTACTTAACTGGTTAAGGCTTCAGGCACTGAAGCCAGAAGACTGCCTGGGTTTGAGTCCTCACTCTTCCACTTCTAGCTGGGAATTCTTGAGCTAGTTACTTAATTTCTCTGAGCTTTAGTTTCCTTGTCTGCAAATGGGTTAACAGGTAAAACACTTAGAACTGTGCCAAGCACATAGTAAGTGCTCAGTGAAGATCAGCTATTACTATTACCTGCAACAGAAAGTTTAGGAAGAGGGATTTTATGCAGCAGAAATTTCTGTTCCACGTCACCTGAAAGATCATTTTCTTCTGGCTGGGAGTTTTAAAATATGAAAGAGCTCCCAGATACTGTTCCCTTGGGCACTGTTCCAGGTTTCGGATTCTTATCTTCCTCAGCTTTGGGTCAGGGAAGAGAAAGGGATGGAAAGGATGAGCTGCATGAGGCCCCTGGACATGCTGGGCTTGACTCTTTTAATTTGAATTAGTGACCAAATTTAAAATTAGGAAGATTTCACATTAAAAAAGAAAACGAAACTGCATTTCCAGCTTGTCTTGAAAGATCTGGCTGGGCTGGGACATCATTCCTGCACGGTATCCAACAGATAACTGCCCTTTTAGATGTGCCTTGGGCCTTCTTGGTGCTGTCATCCACCCTCACTTGGCTCCTGGGCTGTAGGTATTTGGGTGTGGCACCCCCTGAGAGGACAAGCAAGATACACTACCTCTGATGAGTTGTCCTATGCTGTTTGTGGGCCAGGGTGAGACTTGTGGGCGGGTTGCTCCTAGAGAAGGAAGAGCCCCAGGTAGGGCCTGGAGTGGGAGGGTTCCAGGGAAGCTAAACCAGAAGGTGTGGTTTCCTGGGCAGCTGAAATGGGCCATCTTGAGGAGGGAGGGCAAGTGGGTAAGGGGTGCCGGGGCCCCGTCTTGCTCTGCCCCTGCAGCCATCACCTCTCTGCCCATGACCTCAGCAACCCAAGGAAGCTCCTGAACGGGGATATTCTATGGATGGAGATTGGCCAACTCTCATTGCTAACACTGGGTCCTTCTGTGGACTTCTACTCCAGCATCTGTTTTTTTTTTTTTTTTTGCTGTACGCAGGCCTCTCACTGTTGTGGCCTCTCCCATTGCGGAGCACAGGCTCTGGACGCGCAGGCTCAGCGGCCATGGCTCACGGGCCTAGCCGCTCCGCGGCATGTGGGATCTTCCTGGACCGGGGCACGAACCCGTGTCCCTTGAATCGGCAGGCGGACTCTCAACCACTGTGCCACCAGGGAAGCCCTCCAGCATCTGTTCTTACCCTCACCTTCTCCCATTACTGTAATACTCCTGCAATCGTAGGCTAGACCTTGCCTTCCTCTCCTTCCATTGCCTCTGCACTCCCTCCCCTTAGCCATTAGATCCAGGCCAGCCTCACCAGCCTGCCGGGAAGGCAGCAGACTTGTCCTCTCAACTTCCAGGAAGAACCTTAAGCATAGTAAGTGCTTTATAAAATAGTATTACGTTGATGAGGTAACACATGTACAACCCTTGGTAATGCTCAACAAACGCTGATTCCTTTCCTCCCCACCCCAATCCCTTGTTTCCCCTTTTCTGTCAAACCTCTACTAAGTCTCTAGTAACATCTCAAAATTTTGAGACCTGATACTGCCATTTCCCTGTTTACAATTCTTAATAGTTCCCTGCTGTCTGCAAAATAAAGGCCTTTCACAAAGTGGGCCCAAGCTTCCCTCCTGCGGTATCGGCACGCATTATCCTCCATCCTGGGCAGATTGAGCCACTCTCTTCAGTCCTCCTTCTCAGTCTTTGCTTGATCTCCCTGCCTGGAACGCCACCTCCGCCTCTGTGCCTGACTGGGGCTTCCGGTCCGCTCCCGCCCCGGCTACCCCAGGACGCCTTTCCTGACAACAGCCCAAGCCACGGTGGTCTCTCTCGCCCTGTGACCCCCGCTGTCTCTTGTCCCCTCTCCGAGAAGTTTCCTATTGTAGCCTGGAAAGAGCGTCGGAAGCGGTTTCGTCAGGTAACTGTGGTGCAGAGAGGACCCCTGGTGTCTTTGGAACTTTCCGGAATCCCCAGACGCCCGCGCACCCAACTCCCCACCCCACCCCCGTTCCAGCACGCGGAGCAGCCAATCTAGAGTGAGTGTGCCTGCTGGAGCCTGGGAGTGAAGGCTCGGACATGGGCGCGTAGGGTGGGCTCTTGCCCTGGAGGGGTCCTTGGAATAAAAGGAGCGTGGACGCTGTAAAGACGGCTTTACTGACAAAGCACATGGCCGCCCCGTCGCAGGAGCTTGTGAATCGCGTCCTATTTCATAAGGGTTAAACTGAGGCCCCAAAGAGGTAAATGACTTGACCAGGGTCACTAGGTGAGTGGCATGCCCCACTTGGGCCCCTGGCTCTCGTGTGTGTGTGCGTGTGTGTGCGTGTGTAAGCCGTGGCCCGCAACGGCTGCAGCCGCCGAGCCCGCCTCCGTTCGGGAGCCCGCCTCCGTTCGGGAGCCCGGCTCCGGGTGGGCGGTGGAGCCCTCCGCCCGGCCTGGTGGAAGGGGCGGGGCCCCGGGCGGGGCCGACACAGGTGCTCCGCATACGGCCGGCGGGGGGGAAGGGGCGGCTCCGCGGGGCTTTATAAGCGGCCCCGGGTGCACGGCTGTGCGCGGCTCGCTGCAAAGATAGTGCCCACGTGTCTGTACGTCCCTCGCCGCGCCGGCCAGACGCCTGCCGGCCGGTCCGTCCGTCCCGCTGGGCCACGCCAGCCCCATGGCGTTCCCGCTGGTAAGAGCTGCTCACCGCCCGCCCGGGCGGGGCTGGGCGGGGCCGCGGTCCGTGTCGCGGCAGCTAACGGTCCGCGCGCAACCTCGGCCGGTCCGCGCGCAACCTCGGCCGGTCCGCGGTACCCTCCTTTCCCGCCCCCACCCGTGCGCGCAAGTCCCGGGCGGGGCGCGGGTCACGTGCCCGCGAGCGTGGGGCCTCGTGGAGGGGTGTGTGGCGAAGGGGGGGGTAGGGAGCCTCCTCGTGACTCAGGGCCTTTGGGCTTAAAGGCGCCGCGGCCCTCCGGGGGCGGCCGGTGGGGCCTCCGAGCTGCGTTGCAGACGCCCGTTGGCCTCGAGTGTCTGTCCAGACGGGAGCAGACCGGAACATTTCCTTTTCCCGCAGCCGTCGCACGTGAGAGTCTAAGCCACAGGCGCTCCTGGGAGCTCACGCGCCTGGCAGCGACCCCCGCGAATCTCGTTCGTACCCAGTGGGCAGCGGGGAAGGGCGGCCGGGGCGGGGCGGGGCTGCTGGCGGCGAAGACCTTTGCGCTGGGCTTCGGGTCAAGGGAGAGCGCCACGACGGCAGTGGGCGCGTCTCCTTTAAGGCGGAGGGATTAGGCCCCTCGTGCCGTCCGCGCGCGCTTCTTTGGCCCGTGAGGTCACGTGGCTTCACACGTTCGTTAGGCGCAGGAGCTGGAGTTCTGGGGCGGGGTTGGCTAGGTAGGGTCGGGCGCTGGAGGGTGGCCGGCACGTGCAAAGCGGCTTTGCGCTGGGGAGCCCCGCGGCACAGAGGTAGGTCCTGGGGGCATGGGCGGGGGTCCTGCAGGCCGCGGAGGTGGAGCTGACCTAAGCCGCGCCAGCTTCGGTTTTCCCCACCCCGAGTTCTCTGACCGCGGAGAAGCGTGCGTGTGGCCTTGGCTTTGTCATTCTCTCAGCCCAAGACCAGACCAGGTTCCCAGACTCGGGTGGGTGTTGGCGCGGGCCCAGCGCTGATTTCGGGTTTGGCGGAGCAGTGGCTGGGGGCACAGCCTGGTTGCTTCGCTTGGTCAGCACGCAGGTTAGAAAGGCCTGTGCCTGCACTGAGCCCCCGGGGCGGGGAGGGGGGGTACTCAGACCAGGAAAAGGTTACTCACCTTTGGTTGTCCCACTTGGCGTCATTCCCCGGTTTTTTCTTCGCGTGAGTGTTGTCTGCAGTCAAGTCGACCCTGACTTTCTTGCGTCATTCCCAGAGGACCCGGGCAGGCCAGGGTCCTTGTAAGTGGCCCAGCGCCGCCCACAGGACTGAGAAAGCCCGAGCGGATACTTGCGCTCTGGAGCACGTCCTCGCGTGCACGGGTTATTTTTTGGTGGCATTTCGCACGGTGCAAGCGGTCCTGCGCTATGATTGCGCTCGCGAAGCAAGTGGGAAGCACGGAGACTCCACGACAGCGCTCAGAGCCGGGGGTGCCGGCTGTGACCCCCTCCCCCACCCCACCCCGCAAGCCCGGCTCTGCTTAGCGCTGCATTTCGTTGGCAGCTGCCTCTTTTGGTCTCCCTGGCTACCGATCTGCTGCCTTGCTCTCTCGCTGGCACCTGAGTAAACTGCTGGGCGAGGGGCGAGGGGGGTTCGCTGGTATCCACAGGTGTACCGCCTGCCTCTGGTCTGCCCCTCAGGTGACGGTGCTGACATGTGCCAGCTGGAAGTGTCTGTCTCCTGAGAATAGTTTGCACCCTTAGGCTCAGGTTCTGTTTGAGCTTAGGGACACAGGCTGGGTTAAAAACAAAAATAAATCGCAACAGGCGGAAGGAAACCTTGGAAACTTCAGGCTGGTGGTGGTTTTCCTGGTTGGTTGATTGGTTTTTGTCGTAGGTAGAAGGGAAGTGGAAGGAAGTTCTGCTTCTGGAGCTCCGTGGAGCTCAGGGCTGTCGGAGCCCCTCAGGAGAGTAGAGTTCAGGGCTGACCGCGGGTCTTGGAGCGTCCTCGTTGAGCTCGCTTTGAGCTGCACTGTATTCCCGTTGCTGCAGTTTGGCTTTTGCCACAGCGATGTAATTTAAACTTGAGGAGTGGTTTGGCAGTACGTGCTCGGTTTATAGAACTAGGATTAGGAAGTTGACTATCCTATAAAGTCAGTCTTTATAGTATAGAAATACTTGCCATCCCGCCTCCGGAGGGTTGTCTTATAAACATCCCGCTGGCCCAGGCTCTCCTGTGGGGAAGGGGAACTGTGCCGGCCTGTACAGCCGGCAGGAGGTTGGAGAGCGAATGCGTGTGTCGAGTGACCATGGAAACATGAGCAGTTTGGATTGAGCCTTAGGCACTTGGTGCAGGAATGTTTCTGTGGTCTTGTCTTTCTTTCCTGCGGTCCCAGTACCAGTGTCTGTGGGTCAGTAAGTGGAGGAAGGTGATAAAAGTAGTGCGGCTCCATGCTCAACACCCAACTTGTTAAGAGGTTAATGATAATAGCTGTCTTTGTAAGTTTTTTCAGGGGTGACCAAGCTACTTATTTTGTTTTTAATCCTTAAAATGGGTTACAAACCCAAATCCCTACAGGGGCCTGAGGTAACAGAAATGAGTAAATGGAAAGAAAGTAGAGTAGTGCCTACTGAAGTACAGAATTTGCTTAAAGGAGAGCCAGTAGCCTGGTTCTTGGCCATGCAGAAGTGTGGGCCCAGAGTTCATGAATCTTTGACTTTTTTCCTAGTTAAGCTGCCAATCTCTGTTTTTTACATGTAGCAATTAAAAAATTGAGAACACTGGATGGTTCAAAGTCCCTGAAGATTGGATTCAACCTGAGGGCTAGTTTGGGGTCTTTGTCTTAAAACATCCCTTTTAGATTTTCTCCCTATTTTGCAGATGATGAAACAGGCTTAGAAATCAAGTCAGGAGGCTATCAAGTGATAAAACCAGTGTGTGAACCTAGGTCTTTCTGGTGCCATAGCTGAACCTATGGTATTATGTGTATTCCCGTATGTCAGAGGGGTCAAGGGGTTATTGGTGGTGTGCATTGTATAGAAATGCAGTGGTCTATGGGCTGGTCACATTCATAGGCAAAGTGAGCCTTAACTGCATTGGAGGGAATCTCTGGTTGCTGTGGAAGTCAGTGTGGGTCTTCTGAGCGTTAGCACAGCAGTGTTGATGTCAGGAGGAATGTGCTGTGTCTATCATTCCATAATGTGTGTCAGAGCAGTTAGCTGATTCTGAGAGAGCCAGAGGTCTGGAGAAGTCAGGCTCCTCCCACTGTGGGGGTGACCCTCCCAAACCTCTACACAAAAGACTGTCCTCTTTCAGGACAGTTAAATTTCAGCAACATTTCCCTTCTGAGACTAGGCATATTTGAAATTATGGTTTTGTAAGACCTGTGAAAGTAGAATGGGGCTTATTAAATCTCACCTTTTTTCTCTTAGCTAAAATTTCCATAATTCTGTCTTTTAGATTTCCAGGCAGAATTAATAAGGGTTTTAGCAGTATGTGGTAAAATCTGGGATAAGCTCCCAGGGCATAAAAGAGCCCTGCACCAGGACTAAGGAGCTGGCGTTTCATTCTGGGCAACACTTAGAATCTTAGTGTATAATCCACTGTAGCAGATGTAAAGGGATATGTACCTTTATTTCTGTATCTTATTCCCAGAGGATTTAAAGCATAAGGAAGTGAAGAGCATATTCTGAGATGTTGTCAAAGGAATATTTCAGTGAGAATGCAGAATCACATACACACCAGAAAACTTTTTTTTACCTGTGGTCTGGGAAGTTTTTGGAAAGATGGAAACTTTAAAATGTTACTTGTCCCCAGCTGCTGCTTTAGCTACCTTTACAGGCCAGGGTCTCAGCTGCGAGTTCAGTGTTTGTGAATTTGGTGAAGGGGAATCATGAGATGACTCAAGTAGCTCTCTGCTCGTATTTTAGTGTTTATATGCTAGGTAATATCTGTGCAAAGTTTTTCATTCATTGTTTTCAGCTGAATGTTCCCTATAATTGTTAGGTGTTTGTTTAAAGGGCAGATTAATTAGTGGGTAGTACTTCTGGCTTGAAGTTTGGGATAGAAATGCATACCAAACCCAGATATTAGTGTTTAGGCTGCTCTCTTCAGTAGCTAGTGGTGGAGGCAGTAGAAGAATCATGGGCTCAAATAGCAAATTATTTTCTCTCATATGGAAGAGCTCTACTAATCCCATCCTGTTCTGCAAATCTGCTTTTCCTAGGCAGTATCTAAGCTGTACTGACTCTGGGGAGAACTTGCCAGAAAGCCTGGGGGTAGGGGATGAGGGATAGGAAGAGGGTTGGACTTAAGAGGTTGGAGTGGAGGAACTTACATAAAGAATTTGTGCTTCTCAAGATGCATTGCTTGCACCCTTTCAGTATTTGGATACTGCTGACCCCGCCTCCTTTGCCCCACATACTGCAGCTTTGAAAATGCCCTTTTTCTTTCCTGCCATTGTTGGAGCCTGATTTTAGTTATACCTGTGTATGAGAGCTTGTCATCTTCTGGAAGCACACAGATTCCAGGTGTTGAAAGTTTTTATGTTCAAGATAGGACCCCCCAAAACAAGGCATTTTTCAGTTACAGTAAACTGGCTGAAAAGATTGAACTAAAAAATACATAATATATATAATATTTCACATTTTTCATAGGGAAATTACCTGACTTTGCATAAGAAGTCAGCATCCAAATTCGAGAGTGTTAAATTTACATTGTAGACAAAATTTTCAGAGTTTTGTTACTGAGATTTAAAAAGACTCCTGTTAGGAACTATTTTGTTTACTCAGTATGTAATGTGTTTTTAAGTAACACAGGTGTGGGGGAAATATTCCTGATTAAATAGGGTTGAGCTTTGCTTTCAGCGGTGCAGAAGAACACTTAGGCATGGATAGCTTTTGAATTCTACTTCACTTTTCAATATTCCTGTATGGTTAGAGTACCCTTTTGATTTTTAAGGCATTTTGTGATGACTTTCCTTGAGGTAATTGGAGAATTCCCAGAGGGCAGGTCTAAAGATTGATTTGTGTGCTAAAAATGGGTCACAGTTGTGTGTAGCTGCTGATTCTGGGAGTAACTTGACTTATAATAGTGTGACTGGTTTCTTTATTCTTGGCCAGCATAATATGCTGACAAGCTATCATCCTGACAGGCTTAGCGCCGTGGCCTGAAGTTTTCTTTGATAAAGGTGTGGGAGTAGCTCTCCTCTTGTTGAAGGAAAGCATTTACCTTGAAGGGCAGGTTGGGTTTCTTTGTGTCTTTTGACAGAACACTTAATCTCTTACTACTTAACACCTGTGCTCTCTGCATTCTGGCTTTGTGCTCCTGGCTTCTGGCTCTGACACCATCTGTCTCCTGAGTCTGCCCTTTCTCCTGAGACTTTTTTAAGCTGTACGTTTGGAATTGTTTTGAAGCTCAGGAGGTGTTGGAGACCTGTCTGCCTCCCAGGTATAACTTGGAGTTGACATCAAGCCTGGATTATAGTGTCTCAGTATGTTCACGGATGAGGAGAATTAAGCTTAGCATGAAAAATGGTTATTTATACAGTGAGAGGATGATAGAGCCAGAACTGGAACCCAGGTCTCTTTATTTCCAGACTAGTGTTATTTCTGGAATTCACGCACCTTGCTCTTTGTTATATTGATCTCTCATTATCTTTCATTTTACTTAAAATTTCCACTTGGTTCATAAGACTCTGGTTTCCTAGTTTTTCTTCTTTTCTCTGGTCTTTTCTTGTCCTGGCACTCACAGGCTTCCTCCTCCTCCCTGTGGATGCCACATTCCTCGTGGTTCATTCTGTTGGCTCATTTTTGTTCTCTTTTACAGAGGGCCTGTGTGTTCCTATAGCACCAGGTCACGTTTTAGGTTGAGCTCTTTTTGCCCTGATTGTTCTCAAGAACCATAGTTCTGATTAGCTTACTGAATGAATGTGTCTATCTGAGGCATATTAAACCTAGAAGGTCTCAAAACTACCAATTTCTTCCTTTTCCTCATCTTCTGGGGCTAATCTAATTATATCCCTTCCACCCAATTACTAGTCAGTTTTTTTCTGACTAGGGTCTAGTGTCCTCTTGGGGGAAAGAACTGTGTTTGGGTGTTTTTTTGTTTTAATTTTTTTTTTTTTTAACCCTGAAGGCCCCAGTACAGATGGATGCTAGGTAAATACGTACTTGTAGCTTTCGTTCGGAAACCTCTCCCCAGTTTCTGTAACGATAAAGCCTTGATGTTATCTAACTCTTGTCTCCCTTAACTCCTGTGTATCCTTTTATCCGTTCTCCATTCCCATTGCTACCACTAGTTCAGGTCTCCCTTGGATGAATATTTTCAGTCTGCTTTTCCTACCTTCCTCCTCAGTTATTCCTGCCTGTTCAACATCTACGGCTCTGTGTGGAGCTGTGTCATAGTAATGTAATGGTCTTGTTGTTCCCAGACACATTCCTCAGACCCGCGGTCCTTGGGTCTTTTTTATTTTTGGCTGTGTTGGGTCTTTGTTGCTGCGCACGGGCTTTCTGTAGTTGTGGCAAGTGGGGGCTATTCTTCGTTGCGGTGTGCGGGCTTCTCATTGCGGTGGCTTCTCGTTGTGGAGCACAGGCTCTAGGCTCTAGAGCGCAGACTCAGTAGTTGTGGCGCACTGGCTTAGTTGCTCAAATCTTACAGTTGCATGTGGGATCTTCTCGGACCAGGGCTCGAATCCGTGTCCCCTGCATTGGCAGGCGGATTCTTAACCACAGTGGCACCAGGGAAGCCCTGGTCCTTGGGTCTTAATGGGTGGTTGTATCTCCCGAGCTGAATAGTGAGCTCTGGATGAGAGGGTGTTTTCCTGTATCCTTTCTCATCCCCTTTCTCATCCCCTACACACCTCTCCACGGAACAAATAGTGAGGTGTTGCTGATTAAATACAGGAATTTTAAAATGAAACTCAAACTTCCTTTGGATTTTCGGACTTGAAGAGGCTGAATTTGTCTCTGCCGGTCAGGAGCTTACGCCAGCTCCACCACCCTGCTGCTTTTCCTGCTCATATTGCCCTGCCTGAGTTTGGGAGGCTCTCTTAATGCTAAAATTTCTGAATGTGTCAGATGGAGCTGAGAACAGTATTTCCCTGCCCTTGGAAGAGGCTCCCCCCACAGCTTCAGAGTTGGCACAGAGCAGTTCCCTGACCTGGTCTCTCCTCTCCTCCTCTCTTGTTTTTCAGGCTGCCTTGATGCAGAAGGAAGAGGAGAGCCAGGCTGGGATCCTGACTTGAGTACTAGTGCCCTGTTAACCTGGTTGACTTGGGGAAAGATTTTCAGTTTTGCTAAGCATGTCTTTTTCTTTGTAATGAGACTCAGACAAGCTCATAAATTTTTGTGACGAACAAAGAAACTGGAGGGTCTGGATGGTTGGTTATATAGGCCCTTTTCTTGCCCTCTCCAGTTGGACTTAGCTTCCTTTACCATCCCTCTTTTCCGGTTATTGAAGGATTGTCTCCTCCCTATTCAAAGAGCAGTTTTGTGTCTTGGTGTCCATCTTCTCTCATACCTTCAGGACCTCTTGGTCAGTTGTCCCTGCCACATCTTTTATCTCTGTCTGTAAACATGGTCATCTCTCTCTCATGTTTAGACTTTTCCTAGTACAACAGCCCCTCCAGCAACTAGCCTCACTGGCTTTTCTTAGCTTCCCCATCAAGCTTTTGTACAGAGTAACCTGCCCCCCCCCCCAGTCTTTACTGCCTCACCCTTCATTCATCTCTTAAATCCTTGAGATCTGACATCATAGGATCCTGTTCCCTCTCACACATTCTGTTCTGAAACTCTTTTTAGCAAATTCATTTTGCCCTATCAAATCTTACAGACGTATCTTGAGCCTTTCAGGATGTTTGCATTCCTGCTGAGATGTTCTTATAAGATCTTTGAAAAGTGCAAATTTGATCACCTATTCTATGAGGCAGTGGTTCTCAAACATTTTCATCTCAGGATTCCTTTATACTCTTAAAATTTTGAGGACCTCAGGAGCCTTCACGCATGTGAATCATATCTGTCAGTATTTACCCATTAGAAATTTAAACTGAAAATAAATTTATCCATTAGTCATTTAAAAGTAACAAATCTATTACATACTAACAATTGTATTTTCCAAAACAAAAAAAAACTGAGAAAAGTAAGCATTTTTCTATATGTTTGTTAACCTTTTTAGTATCTGATTTAATAGAAGCTGGATTTTGTTGTCTGCCTCTGTAATCTGTTGCCATACGTTGTTTTGGTAGATGTATATGAGGAAAATTTGGTCTCACATAGATAAGTAGTTGGAAGAGGAGAAATATTTTAATAGCCTTTTCAGGTGATTTGGCTTTTCCTCTTTGGCGCCAACAAGTGGTAACTTCTTAAAGATTCCAGTTGTCCTTCAGTATCCATGGGGGATTGGTTCCAGGACCCCCCATGGATACCAAAATCCGGGATGCTCTAGTTTCCTATGGAAAATCACACAGTATTTGTTTATAACCCGCACAATCCTTCCATATACCTCAGATCATCTCTAGATTACTTATAGTACCTAATACTATGTAAGTAATTGTAAATACAACGTAAATGCCAGTTAAATAGTTGGCCAGTGCATGGCAAAATCAGCTTTTGCTTTTTGGAAATTTCTGGAATATTTTCCCCTAATAATTTTACCCTGTGGTTAGCTGAATCTGCAGATGAGGAACCCAAGGATATAAAGGTCCAACTGTAGTTGCAACATGAAATCTGAAGCCGTATGGATGTACTCTTCATGCTCTGTTATGTTAAAATGCATTGGTCTGTCTTGCACTTTGGATGTCATCTACCCATGTCTGATTTTGTAACATCATGTTTTAATCATTTGACAAATGTTGGTTCACTGAGTTGTGCAGTATTGCAAATACTGGTTAATAGCACCACCAGTCTCATCAGAAAAGTCTTTTAAAGTATTGAGGAAGGTGTCAAGTTCAAGTGGTGGCAAATACAGTTTTTCCAGAATTCTTATTTTTTTCTTCCAAGTTCAAATTTTATCATTAGCAACAGATACTGACAATGATTTATCTTTTGAAGCTACTGGCTTAACTTTGTTTTCAAGAGAATGTTTGCCAAATACCCAAAATTGATAACCATAGTATGTCAGTTGTTTCTTCAAGTATTACAAAAATTATTTCATGGGAAAAAAAAAGAGGCTCATTCTTCTTGAAACTCAAACACAAATACTTAAAAAAAAAATTTTATTTTTAAATTCTTATTTTTTGGCTGTGTTGGGTCTTCGTTGCTGCGCGTGGGCTTTCTCTAGATGTGGCAAGCTGGGGCTACTCTTCGTTGCGGTGCATGGGCTTCTCATTGTGGTGGCTTCTTGTTGCGGAGCACGGGCTCTAGGCTCATGGGCTCTAGAGCGCAGGCTCAGTAGTTGTGGTTCACGGGCTCAGTTACTCCGCGGCATGTGGGATCTTCCCGGACCAGGGCTCGACCCGTGTCCCCTGCATTGGCAGGAGGATTCTTAACCACTGCACCACCAGGGAAGTCCCCTGTCTCAGAGAATATTAAAGGCATGTACTCAAGGGTTGAGATTTAATAAAATTTTTACTGTTTACCCAAGGACATAGTAAATCTGGCTTTTTCTGGGAATTCATACCATAAGGAATACAATAAATTTTGCTACAGTTTATTGGCATTGCCTTGATTTCTGCTAAGGTGCCAGATTTACCTACTTCTATTGCTTTTGTATCATCAGTGCAAATGTCAACACAGTGAAAAAATAAACTGATATCTTAGAATTATGAAAATAGTTTTGTTTTCATGGACCTCTGAAAGGGTGGGTACCCAGACTCTGCTTTGAGAACTACTGCCACAGAATAAGGTCAAGTTCCTTAGTTAGTGTATAAAGTCTCTCATGGTCTGACTTCAGCTTAGTGGCCACGTTTGAGCCCTTGCTGGTCTATTCCTTGAACTTTTAAAAAATTGGGTAGTAACATACATGCAGTAAACGGCACTAGTGTTAGTGTATAGCTTGATCAATTTTTACATGTTTATATAGTTTTATGTATTTTTACTTATTTATGTTTATTATTTTTATATATCACAAATCAAGATGCAGAACATTTCCAACACTCTGTAAGGTTCCTTTGTGCCTTTTATCCCTTCCCCTCTCCACACACACACACATACACACACACACACACACACACACACACACACACAGAGTTAAATACTGTTCTGATTTCTGTTGTCATCAGTTGGCTTTGCCTGTTTTTGAACTTCTTATAAATGAAATCATGTAGCATGTACTCTTGAGTTTGGCCTTTTTTTTCCCCCACAGTTTAGTTTCTGTGAGGTTTCTGTAAGTTGCAGTGTAGTACAGAAGTTTTGTTTTTGCTGTATAGTACTACATTAGAGATGTGAATAATTATCCATCTTACACGTTACAGATGTGAACAATTTAGACATGCTTATGGGTGTGCAGAAAAGAGTTAACATAGCAGATCTCACTGCTGTCCTTTGGCTGGTGTCTGGGAACTTGGATTTTGAGTTGCCACCATTCCCAGAACTGGTTAAGAATGATTTACTCTACATAAACTATATTAGGTATAGTAAATCATTGGCTTTAAGTATAGTAATATGCCTGTTTGGCAAAACCTTTTAACCTTTTTACCTACCTACTATCCTTTCTAATTTCTATGTATGTTTATTATTAGGCTTATGATATAGCATATAACTTACTTGTTTATGTGCTTGTGTTCCCATTAGACTAATTCCTTGGGAGCTGGGGCTGTCTTATTTATCCTCTCTCCCCAGAATAGCTCCTGGTGTATGGTGAGAATGTAATCAGTAAATATAATTGTAATCTTTGGGTCCCCAAGCACGAGGTCATATTGTTCGTGGCTTCCTTGTTTTTTGTTCATGTGGAATTGTCTCTGCTCCAAACTTAAAATCCCAAATCCTGAAATGACTTTGAGTGGCCAAGAGCTTTGACAGTGAAAAGAGATAGAATTGATGAGTGAATATTGGTTTTGTTCTTAATAATTAAGAAAGGAGTCACTACAATTTATGGAGGTTGTGATGGAGGTGGTAAAAATACCTATGAAATGAATATAATATGGGTCTGCTTTTCCTGTGGTATCTGTATTGAGTGCCTGCAAATTTAGCAGATATTATGTTGGGTGCTACTTTGATAAAGGCCTTGAATGATCTTACAGTTTATCAAATGCAGAGCTAACTATGCATACAGCAAACAGTTTGACAGGTAAGTGTGACAAGAGCTGCAGTTATAGTGACCATGTGTTTTACGTATTCTTGAGCAGTCTTGGTATTAAATATTCCCTTAATGCTCTCATAAACCTGTCCTGGAAATTGTAGTATTTCCTTTTCCAGACTGAGTTTATAGAGCGAAAAGAATATTGGGCATTAAATGCATTCTGTAGAAACTGAAGAATAACCAGAAAAGTAAAGGGAGAGCCAGGAGAAAGTGGTTCCTGAATTAAATGAGTGGAGAGTAGCCGAGGATCAGACACCCAAAGATGTCAATCAAGTAAGATAGATTCGAAGTATCGGTTGGGTTTGGCAACTCAGGTCATTAATGTAGTTTCTTTTGGGGGGAGAAGGACATGCTGGCAGGATATTACGGGTTGAGAGGAAGGATGAACAGGAGGTTCAGAAGTAAATATGGCATATTTTCTAAAAGATTGGTGGTAAAGCAAAAGGAAGAAGGCAGTGGCTTAACAGAATGTTTTAAATCAAGGAAGATGTGGTTTTTTTTAAGATGAGAGAGCCTTGAGCATACTTACTAATGGAAGGAACCAGTGGAGAACAGAGAGGGAAGTGAGATTATGAATGAAGAGGAGGTGGTATCTTGAGTCTTGTATCTGGTCTCTTTCTGCAGATAAGGACCTGCAGCCTTATCTCCTTTATTCCTGGTGAGCCTCCCTGCCCAGTCTTGTTCCTGCACTCCCTTTCCTTGAATTTACTGTGTTCTGTATCCACTCTGTGCTTGTTCTTTGTCTATTATGTTCTTCTTCAGACTTGCTTATTGAAATTCTGCTTTTTCATTAATCCCTAGCTTAAAAGTCTGAATTGTTAAACCATCCTAGGTACCTTAAATATACTCATCTTTTCTGTAGTATTTTGTACTTACCTTGATCTCCACTTACCTAGCTGGTTGTCTTTCTTTCTCCCACTTAGCTCGTTCTCCCTAGGGCATAGATTATGTTTTACATATTTCAGTAATCTCAACATCTGACCTAGCAGGTTAGTATTTATGAAATATTAGACTATGTGACACTGTCATTTTGTTGGTAGAAAGGGTAGGATATTGACAACTTCATATGGATCAACCTAATAAATTTTTATTCCTTACATTCTTGCACAGAAGACTTGAGGTGGAAGTTTAAGAATGGACAAGCAAGGACCAAGGAGAAAGTTAGAGAAGCATTTCTTAACAGCTGTAGAGTCACTGAAATTCAAACAGAAACTGGCTTTGAGTGACCAGGAGACTGAAGCAAACATGGAAACTTGGCTAGATTTACATTTTCCCATAATGTAAGGAAAACATCAATTCCTTAGGGGAAACTGTAACATTTCCTTATCTTGGTCTGAATGACATTTTTCTGAGTGGGTAGTCATACAAGTGCTGTTCGAAATTGTGGTAAACAGTCCTCAAAATCCTGAGTGTACATGCTAAAGAGGTTTTATTCAGCTTTATTATTACTTACTAAAAAATTGAGACCAAATTGCCAAAGTACGTCTCAGAACCACTTTTTTTGGGATACCTAAGTATATTACTTTCTTTTGCTGTACAATAGGTTAAAAAAACCAAAATGTTCAAGACCAGTGCTATTAACTAAAAATATCTGATTAATTAGAAAACTTTATTCTCAGAAAAATTTTTACCATGAACGGTTTTGCAAAGGGAGTCAGTGGATTCCAATCTATGGAACCCCAGGCTTAAAACTCCATCAGGAGGAGTAGATAAACTGTGTCCCATTCAGACAGTCTTCCATAAATCTTTCAGCTGGCTTTTGAGGACTCAGGTAATAGTCTTGAAGTGGTCTGCAGTGTAGATATTTTGTTGTTGATTAAAGGCAAACTTAATGAAAACAAACCCAGAAGGTGGTAGAGTTGGCATTCATTTGTGACAAATATCGACAAACCAGGATTTTGACCTAAAGGAATGGCCATTTCATCACCATGTTGATCCCGGATTATACGGTATTTGAAGACAAGGCCAGGGTTTCTAAAATAGGGCAAATCTAGATTTGTTCTGGCATACAAATAGGTATAACATTTTAGGATCTTATTCCTGAACTAGCAAACATAGCTGCATGGTGTGGGTTCAGATTTTAAAGAATTATGAGTGGTAGTTTCAAACCATTAAGGCAAAAAACCCTCTAGTTACGTGCTGTAAGCTTCTCTGTGAACTTGATTAGGATAAGTTGAAAGCATACTTATGAGTAACAGTGATGGAGTTGGGAGACATTTGTCCCTAATAAGTTATCGAGCGTATCCAGGCACTTTAATTTCTCATTACCACAAAGTCTGCAAGGTAGGTGGGTACTCCATTTTCTACCTAAGGCAACCAAGGCTCAAAGAAGATACTTAAGTGGTAAACTTAGTATTTGTACTCCAAAGCATATAGACCTTCTTTCCAGTCTGCTCTCTCTTCCCATACGTAACACTCCGCCATGCTGGACCACTTTTGATAATGCTGCTCTATTCTCTGTGTTCTTCAGACCTTCGTCTTACCCTCACTTCCAGGCACATTCTCTTCCTCTGAGTCCCCTCGGCTCAGAGGACAGTGTATGTTTACAGCACATTGTAGCTTGTGTTGTGATTGTTCACGACATAATCAGGTCTTAGTTCCCTTTCTAGACTTCAAAAAATTTTTTTTGACTGAGTCTCTGTCTAACCTGCCTACCCTTAGAACGCTGCTGTAGATAGCAGGCAATTGGTTAATGGTTATTAGGCAGGGGATGAATGAAGCATGTAGCCTTAAGATCCGCAGATTGATTATAAGTGCTTATTATCTTAGCCCTTGTGAAGTTGCCTTAACGAAGTTGAAAATCATCTTAGAAATCTACAGTTGTGAAAAGGGCCTTGTGTCAGTGGATTTAACCACTCTCGGTGGGACGTCTCTGGAGGGCTTGGGAAAACCACCTTGCAGGACTCTTTCAAGAGCTTCAAAATGATATGGAACTCAAGTTTGTCCCTTTAAGGCCATCCTGCAGAGTTTATAAAATTGTAAATGTTTCTGGTCATTCTCATGCTTATACCTGGATTTTAATAGGTTAAACAAAATAACACCAGGCTTTTTAAATTTTGTTTTGAAGTTATCACCTACAAGATCTTAGGTGCTAGTTTCCTTACTTGGTCTGTTTCCCCCCGCCCCAAGGTAATTGGGAATGATATAACTGATGAGTCAGGCTCCCCTTAGAAGATTCAGTCTGTCAGCCAGTATCTCATTGCTTAAATGTCAGGCATGGGATGTGGTGAGTGAGGGAGATTGAAAAGTGAAGAATGGTGCCTAGATTTCTGTCTAGGGCACCTGGAGGATGGTGGTGTTATTTGCTAAGACAGAGAATACCAAAAGAATCACTTGGGTGGGGGTTCAGTTCATGTTTATGTATCTGGGAGTGCTTTTCTCATTCAGTAATGTCTTACCTGAGTTGTAAGTACTTTTAATGACCGTGTGGAATTGTATAACTTATTTAAACAATTCCCTTTGGGTGGTGTTTGTACCACTCTTGGTCCTGACCATGTCTTTTCCTGTGATTATATCTTCAGATGTAAAAATGGTAGCTACCATATGCCAGCACCATCCTAAGTGCTGTAAACATCTCATCAGAAGGTTGGTAGGTACTCTTCTGCCATTTCACAAATGGGGAAACTGTGGCACAGAGATTAATAACTGCCAATAAATGGCAGAACCAAACTTTTTAAACAACTGTATTGAGATATAATTTGCATAACCGTAAAGTTCACCTTTCAACTGTAAAGTAGGTGGTACTCCATTTTGTACCTAAGGCAACCAAGGCTCAAAGAAGATACTTAAGTGGTAAACTTAGTATTTGTACTCCAAAGCATATACACCATCTTTCCATACATATATTTACAGTTTTGTAACCATCACCGTAGTCTAATTTTAGAATATTTTCATAATCTCAAAAAGAAATTTTGTACTTATTAGACACGACCTTCTAACCTGCTCCCCACATCCCCAGTTGAAGGCAGCTAATCAACTTTATTTTTTTTTTATAAATTTATTTTAGTTTTGGCTGTGTTGGGTCTTTGTTGCTGCGTGCGGGCTTTCTCCAGTTGCGGCGAGTGGGGGCTACTCTTCGTTGCGGTGCACAGGCTTCTCATTGTGGTGGCTTCTCTTGCTGTGGAGCACGGGCACTAGGTGCACAGGCTTCAGTAGTTGCAGCACGCAGGCTCAGTGGTTGTGGCTTGTGGGCTTTAGAGCGCAGGCTCAGTAGTTGTGGCACACGGACTTAGTTGCTCCGCAGCACGTGGGATCTTCCTGGACCAGGACTGGAACCCATGTCCCCTGCATTGGCAGGCGATTCTTAACCATTGCACCACCAGGGAAGCCCCAACTAATCTACTTTAGATTTGCCTATTCTGGATGTTTCATATAATTGGGCTCATATAATCTGTGGTCCTGTGTGACTGGTTTCTTTCACTTAATGTTTTTGAGGTTTACTTGTGTTATAGTTTGTATCAGTACTTCATCCTTTTTTATTGCCAAATAATCTATTGTGTAGATAAATTCAAGATTTGAACCAGGTGTGTCTGGTTCTTAAAGCTCATGTTGCTGCTACCATGACATTCTACTTCCTATACATGTCCCATTATGTTAGAAGGTTCTTGAGGCAGCATCTTACATTGCAGTGTTTCTCCCTCTTATGGTTCTCTCAGGGTGCCTTGCTTAGAGTGAAGTATTTTAATATATAGGCAAGAAACCCAAGTCCTCGTTAACTTTAACTTGTGGTGTTGGATTAGAAGAAAGGAGGTGTGAAGTCTCTATTAAAAGGGAGAGTAGAGGGCTCCCCTGGTGGCGCAGTGGTTGAGAGTCCACCTGCCGATGCATGGGACACGGGTTCGTGCCCCGGTCCGGGAGGATCCCACATGCCGCGGAGCGGCTGGGCCC